>NW_015538065.1:1317627-1326203 GCF_001515605.1 Sinocyclocheilus anshuiensis
ATAAACACATTTCATTACACCAAATACACAAAATAATGTTCTTTTTAGCAGCATCATATGACCCCTTTAACATCTAAATAAAAACTGTAATATTTGCTATTGTGCCTGCTTGAATTGCATCCATGCTTTCTTCTGTGCAATTTCTAAGCAATTTCTTTACAAATATTTTATATGACTTCATATGTACAATAGGTGGGAAATGTTTTTCTCCAGCAAAAATGTGCTTCATCCACGTGGTGCAATGTGAGTTTAAGATTAAATGACTGCCTTGATGTAGTGTGGATAAGAAACTTTTTATTGGCTTATTAGTCATTTTTTTCATTTTTAACCATATTAATGTCATCATGTATGCATCATGTGCTTGCGAAGTGAAGAAAATTGGCTTGTCACTAAAACTCTTTCTATTGTCAAATCATTCATATTAGGAACTGGCAGAGTATGAGAAAGTTTCTGACCAGGTCAAGATTACACAACGAGGTAGGCCTGATTGTCACATCTCTCCCATACCAAGTACAATGATTTGCTTGGAATAATTAATCCTGTGGATTGCTTTAGTAAGAATTTAAAGCTTTTTTAAAAGAATTTAAAGCCAATCATGCTTCTCTACTGTAGATCTGGAGCAGGATGGATTCTCTAAAAACCCTTTTTTCCATGGAATTATTGCTGAAGTGCCAGAGCACCATAAGTCTAGAGAGGGTGAGAAAAAAGAACCTTGATTTAGCATTTATCTTGGATCAACAATCCTATTACAACATGAAATAAAATCTGCTGTTCTTCTGCGTTGTCCTGCAGTAGGATACACATTTGTTATCTAATCTGGCCATGTGTGTCATGTCTAGCCTGAGTGCATAGTTGTTACATAATCTTGTTTGCCCTTTTTTCCTCTTTGAATGTATACATATATGCTGTGGCAATGTTGCTTTAAAATGGTGTAGAAAATGTATATGTAACTGTGAGGAAGTACATTCAAAGAGGAAAAAAGTGCAAACAAGATTATGTAACAACTATGCACTCAGGCTAGACATGACACACATGCCCAGATTAGATAACAAATTTGTATCCTACTGCAGGACAACGAATGCCACAACAATCAATAAATATAAATATATATATATATATATATATATATATATTGTGGCATTTATCCATGCATGACTAGTTTACCCAAAAAAGGAAAATTCGACAATTTACTCACCATGCAGGCCATCTAAGATGTAAATGAGTTTGTTTCTTCATCAGAACAGATTTGGAGAAATTTTACATTACATCACTTGCTCACCAATGGATCCTCTCCAGTGAATAAATGGGTGCCGTCAGAATGAGAGTCCAAACAGCTGATAAAAACATCACAATAATCCACAAGGCTCCAATCCATCAATTAAAGTATTACAATGTGAAAAGCTGCATGTTTGTAAGAAACAAATTTTTCAATAATTTGTATCTTGAAAGTGTTGCTTCCGACCAAATACAAGTCCATAATGTTTCCTCCAGTGAAAAAGTCCATCCCCTGTCCTCTCACAGTAAAATCCACCGACATATTTAGAACTGTTTTGGGCTGGTTTTGCTTGTAAACAGTGCTTGATCTGTGCATATTTCTCTCCTGATTAAGATTCAGAGATGACTTTTTCACAGGAGAAAGCAAGATTATGGATAGAGGACATTCATTTCAAATTGATGGACTGGAGTCGTGTGGATTACTTGTGTATTGTTGTGACGTTTTTATCAGCTCAGTCTTACGGCACCCATTCACTGCAGAGGATCCATTGAGCAAGGGATGCAATGCTACATTTCTCCAAATCTGTTCCGATGAAGAAAAACTCATCTCAATCTGCCTGAGTGTAAAATTAAATTTTTTAGTGAACTATTCTCTTAAGTGCCTGGCTAAATGTGCTAACTGTGGTAACTTTATGTTTTACAACTTGATATTGTTTGCCTGGTATGTTTGAGTTTTGTATTTACCTTGGTGTTAACATTAGTGTTATTTTTTTTTATTTTAGCCATCAAGCTGACAGAGATGATTCATGTATGTATATCTCTTTACAGGTCACACCAAGGTTGGTTACTCCCTGTACTTCTACACATACAGTTCATGGAAAGGTCGGGCGGTGTACATGGAGGATCTGTATGTGATGCCAGAGTTCAGAGGTAAGGAAACCACACTGTGTGCTTTTGTTTATTTGAATTGAAAATAAATTGTAAGCCCTTTGACTGATTAATGATTTTCTGTGAGTATTTCCAGGGAAAGACATGGGCAAGGCTCTGATGTCCAAAGTTTCCCAGGTGAGGGGTGTTTATTTATACTAGGTAATAGCAACATATGGCACACGATCATAATGCATTAGCAAGGAATCTGTTAACAAATTGAGAATTAGATTATTGTTGATTGTGTACGATTTGACATGTTTGTGATTATGATCACCCTCAGCTTGGTCTGGCTGCTGGCTGCACCCAGCTGAATTTCACTGTGCTGGACTGGAACAAATCATCTCTTGACTTCTACCTAAAGCAGGGCTGCTGGGATGTGACCTCTGACCTCGGCTATCACTGCATGCACTGTGAGGGCGATGCCCTTGAACACTTGGCCCAGGGGGACCTTTAAATTTTGAAGCACATAGATTCCCCCGTCAACCCCTGACCAGAGCCACAAGTAACAAGCTGTTTGATAAACACAGGAAGACAGTAAACTACCAGTTAAAATGGGGAAAATGGAATAAGTAACCATGCTCATATCCTGCATACATTTTCTGCAACTTTATGAGGTGATATAGACGAGCATTATTACAGAGAACACCATACAGAAGATGCTGCTTATTTATGTTGCCTCAAAAAGTGCATTACACATTGATTCATTCTACACATTTAAATTGGGAAGTCTGGCCTAACCAAAGATTCAGAAGTGCACTGTTGTGTTATTAGGAATCACATCTATATTGGGCATATTATTACATAATCATTTTTCTACTAGTGGAAAGAGTGGAAGTGAAATTGTTACAGATGGTGCTGTTACAATCGTATGTATTTAGAATTTAGAACTTGTTCTTAGATGTTCTATTTAAATAGTCATTTGAGTATTTAGCCATATATAACGTGTCATTTTATTTGTACATTTGAATATTTATTTGTACGTTTGAACATCTAGTCGGTCTCGCTCACAAAACCACTTGATCTAAAATTATACACAAGTAGTGTTCTTAAACTATGTTGTAATATATATGAAGCACTGATCGGTCCACAAGATTCACAGCCACCTAGAACATGAAGATGTGTCTGTTTATGCTGCAGATGCAAAGATATGAGCCACATACTTTTCTTGACTAACTATTGGTAACTGTTACCAGTCATAACCGAGAATAATCTCACTAAAAGTAGAATAATGCACTACAATTAGCTAAATCCTATTTGTTATTGGTTAGTGAAACCATGCTTGGATTTTGCTTTTCTGAAGTTTACTTTTTTTTTTTTTTTTTTAACTTTACCTTGTAGATTATTTGTGTGCAATTTTTAGTAACCAGATATTTGATGTTTATTGCCAAAAGGTATTTGGCAAGAAAATCTTGTGCTGTTACTGAATACATCATAAGTGTGAACAACATACAACCCGTAAGTACCTCAGTCTCTAAATTTAGTTAGTAATTAGTAACATTTTATGACCTGTTGGGATGGAACTGTTATTGTGTAGCACTTTAGAGAACATCTGTGTAGCCTCATCGTAAAGATGGCAAAAAAAAAAAAAAAAAAAGTTACATTGTTACAAGCTGCTGTATCCAATGTACTGTGGAGTCTGTTGTTCTATCGGCCATTGATAAAAGTACATTTGTCCATGGTTTTGCTACATGTGTTTTTACTTGACAAAGCTTTTTAAACATTGTGATCTAGATTAGTGTTTAACAAAACTATGCACAAGTAATCATAAAATAAACACCGTAAATGCCATCAAAGCTCACTTCTGAATCAATGACCATAAGATTAATCGTAACTGGAAGCAGGATTCACATTTGGCCTGCACATCACCACATTTCCAAGCTGCTGATACGCCAACTACATGTTGCACTTGCCACACTTTAGGCAACAGCGACATCAAGTGGTCACCCGGAGAAGCCATTAACGATATACCACATTTAGGACTTTTTCCAGCGCGCACTTCACTGAGGAATTCAAGTAGTATTTCAATGTTAAAAACAACCTAGACAACAGTTGTGACGTGCATATGTGGTTTAATTTAATCCTTTAAATGCTCAACCGATTGACAGGCCAACGTTTCGTAAAAAACCAAGTAAGTCAAAACGCTGTGAATCAGACCCAGGCTCATTTTCCGACTCATAATAATCAAACTCACTGCCAGGAAACCATCCAGTTGTTTGGGATTTTTGGAAGGGAAAAGGGAGAGCAAAATTAGACATCTTCACAATATTGACATTTATGTTAGGAAATGATTAAGCAATGATTAGACTGTGCTGTTTGTCATTTTACAAACCATAGAGGAGATTAAAAAAAAAGACACCAGGAAAAGCCTATACAAAATATTACATTAGGATTCAAAGATATCAAGCGTAGCGTTAGTTCTGGCAGGTCACGTTAGTCAAGCTCGCATCAGCTGATCCCCATCTACCTATAGGACTACGACACCTAAGCATTCATATATAAGGTCCCTCAGTATTATCAGCAGTTTTCGCATTGCTCAATAGCTAATTACCCTCCTCCATCCCCAGCTCCTCCTCTGTCAGTCGGGATTCAGCCTTCTGATTCTCCTTGAATCAGACTAATTCTAAAATGTGTACATAAAATGATTGAACTTTAACAATATCTGCAATACATTTATGTTGGTTCTGTTCTGTTTACCCTGGGGGGGTTATTGCTGCTCTCCCTGCTCTCATCCATGCTAGGCTGCGTGGATGCGCAGGGAGTTCTTGCCCAGAACAGAGCCATACCGCCAATCCAAACTGTATGCTAATTGTCAATCATCTTTGACGATAGTGGTCCTGACAGAAAAAAGCAAACAATTTACATGTCATTTGAAGGTAGTACAGGTTCATATTTGAATAACCCCTGCAACAGAGCACGCACAAAGTGTATTTATATGCCTACTATATGGTTTTATGAGCTGATTCATGTTACAAAAAGAATATAAATGTGTATTGCTGGAGTTTTTTTGTTATGAAATAGTGCATGTGGTTGATTGCATAAATGCTTAGACTAGTGTTAGAAGTTAGTCATCTAATTTTTACAAGACTGGTCATAAGTCTTAATAACTGGTCATTAAGTCGGTTACATAAAAATGTAGATTGGTCTAATTTGAATCGGAAAAGAGACTAATTGCCCCTTGAAGAATTTATGCAGCTATTTTCTTTCTTATAATACATTTTCTCTTACACTCTAAAAAATGCTGGGTTAAATACAACCCAGTGCTGGGTAAAATAGGGACAAACCTTTTTTACTTTAATGTCGGTGCGGTGATAATTTAATCGGCACTCTTTACTCCATTAATCCATGGTCAAACTTTGTAAAACCTTAGAGAACAACCAGTTCAACCAGGCTTCTAGAAAAAGACACGCGGACAAGCGCACTTGTTGATTTGAGGCAGGACAGAGCTAAATAGGATTTCGCTACAGAATAAGAATACTTGGCACCGCACGAGGGGGGAAGGAAATCTGTTTTCCACTGCTGTGCAGGACTCACTTCCCTGCAGTGCATACTTAAGCACATGGACGCAGAAGTGCTTTGAAATGACACCTCGTATGGACTAGACCATGATCTATTTGTCAAAGAGAACACGAGGAAGTCATGCCAAAGAATCAGGTCTCTGGAAGATGCGAATAAAATCCAAATCCCACAGTGTTGCTGTGCTACTGTCAACTCTCTGCACAGGAATAAGAGGAATATTGCTGTTCCATTTGGGCCAGTTTATGCAATAAACGCTACTTGAGCACATGGACGCAGAAGTGCTTTGAAATGACACCTCTTATGGACTTAGACCATGATTTATTTGTCTAAGAGAACACGAGGAACTCATGCCAAAGAATCAGGTCTCCGTAAGATGCGAGTAAAATCCAAACCACACAGTGTTGCTGCGCTACTGTCAACTCTCTGCACAGGAATGAGAGGAATATTGCTGTTCCATTCGGGCCAGTTTATGCAATAAACGCAGACAGCTCTGCATATAGCAAAGCATTGACAGCGGCGACTGATTTGCTGGGTCAATCTCGCAACGATTGCAACCAGGTTTGCGTTGACCGCGCTGCAACAGCTGCATTTGCGCTCTGACTGGGAGAAGCTCTCGCGCATGGGACCTACCAGAGAGGCTCAGAGATGTTCTCGTGGAATATGGACAGAATGATTGATGTGGAAGCTCCAGAACGGTAAACGACCCGTGTGCGCAACAATGCAGCGAATTCTTCAGAGGAGACCAAGGATCCGCACACTGCGCTTGGTTTGGTCGCTCATGGCCGTGCTCGCGCTGTCCCTGGCCGTGTGCAGTGCCATATTTACAGCGTGGACAATGCGACAAACGCGGGACCTGTCGAGGTCTTTCCAAACTCTGCAGGAGCGCTTAGAGCAGGTAAACGCGATGTCTTTTAAGTGCACGTCAGATGCATGCATGCATTCCCAAGCACATTTGTCAAAAAATTTCTCACTAATCACGCAGTGACTTTGCAATTATGCCTTTTCTTTCTTGTAATCACGAGGTAGGTTATTGGTCCTGAGCTTGAAAGCCCTTTGCAAGTCCTTTTTGGGGAGGTATAGGCTATCAAGAAGAATGTAATAGTATAATTTCGAGGCACTTGATTATACAAACATACAGCTGCGGCACCGCTGGGGGTCTGCGGGACGCGTTTTATGACCCTTCCAGACTTTGCGCGCGGGGTGCTGTGAATTATGGCCTATTTAGTTTCTAAAGTCGCTGCCAAGTGTGATGGTTCTGTTGCCAATTTTGCTCCATGTTTAGGGCAATTTACTGGAAATCTTAGACTGCTTGGCACGAGGGCGTTTCGAAGCCAATTGACATTGCCTTTTAAGCATCGCGTCTCGTAAAAGCGTTTGTGTAATTATGGTTAAATCATTTGCAACTCGTAAGCTACCATTTAGAGCTTGCCCTCATATACAGATGGGCAACTTTGTCATGAGTAGCCTATGTTGTTGTCGTTATGAGCATGGTTTTATTTACTGGAACAGGATTTTATATATATGTATATGCCTATAGGCGTCCGTTGCTATGGCGCAAAGAGCGCTCCGTTCATAATAACCAAAAAGCTGTCATTCATCTCAGTTCATCGCGAAATCACAAAGATACGTTATTATCAGTAAAGTTATGTACGCTCCACAACGCATCATCACTTTGTTATAATGAGATGATTCGTGCTGAACACGGAGTCAAAAGTAACAATTTTTTATATTATATTAATTTAAACAATTATTATCAAACAATTATATTCATTTAGTAACAAATATATCTTAGTATAGTCTATATCTTTAGAGTTTTATAATTCATTATCTTCTTGTCGATCCACCAGTTCACATTTACAACTGCGTGTTTTCTGCATAAAAATAAGGGTCGTTTTTGGCTTTGGTCTAAACAGCAGAAGGGCTTATTGAAAAATGCAAATTCATTCTCTGCCAGCAGGTGGCGCTTTTCGCCAGGAATATAGCTGTTTCCCCGGTAACCGCAGTAAACAAAGCAGTGCAGCACCTGACTTTGAAACTTGCAGCGCTCATATTTAATCAATTAAATAGCCTTTTGAAGTGTGAGCTATATCTTAATTTACATGTATATTTAGTTTTTTTCACTGGAGCACCACCTGATCTCCCATTGTTTCCTAGCCCTGGTACTACCTGCGCACATATCAATAGCATCACTGGGCTGTCGGTTGCCAAGTTGAGGGGACAAATGGGTTGAAATTGGTATGCATCGATCATGTGAGAAAGATGCGTTTCATAGAAGATCTGGCAACTGGACAACCTTGGAATTTGTTGTCGTGATTATTCATATAATGAGGTTTGGCCCTTACAAATTACAGTAGTTTTACCGGAAGCGAATGTAGCAAACATAAAATACGCCAAGTGGAATTTTTTAAAATAGAAAGATTAAAAATACGGGAAAATATTTAAACGGGATGATAGAGGGATAGAATGGTAAAATACAGAAGAATCCCGGGAAAAACGGGAGGGTTGACAGGTATGGTAAAAAAGACTATTTAAAAAAAAAAATTATAAGATGACTATAAAAGGTCATATATTCAATAAAAATTAATATTTCTGAAGTTTTTATACTTTTCAATTGTTTTAACAATAATTTTATGTAAAAAAAAAATAAGTTTTTTTTTTTTTTTTTACAGTTTTTTGTGAAGTAACAATTTAAAGCTTTCTATAGATATATTTATCATGTCTGTGAGGCATGTATTTGCTGAGTTCATTTTTGTAAGCGCTCCTGTTCAAGACGAGACGGCAGAAAGCGCATCGTGTTTGTTTTCTTTATTTTATAAAAGCACAACGTTTTGTTGATATTGTGAGTGCACACAAAAAAAAGTAGACACATTGCAGTTCCGAATCATGTATTACTCTTTATGAGTAAAAATTATGAG
>NW_015538065.1:1326516-1334016 GCF_001515605.1 Sinocyclocheilus anshuiensis
TTTTTTAATTGTTTTAACAATAATTTTATGTAAAAAAAAAATAAGTTTTTTTTTTTTTTTTTACAGTGAATGTATTAGCAGCAAATCAGTACTTTTGGTAGATTTAATTAATGTAATAATCACTCCACTGTTTTCCTTCTATTTCTGCATGAGCAATGTACAAAACGTTTTAAAGGGGTCATATGATGCTGCTAAAAAGAACATTATTTTGACGGCTGCACATCACGGTGATCACGGTTCAAAAGATGTGCCAAATGTGTTTTGAACCTTACGAAAATAATTCTATTTAAACTTAATCAAGCTAACGACAAATTCATATTACACCATAAATTTACATAAATCCTAATTAAACATACTAATCATTGATGTCAATATGACATCAACAGGACGTTTAAAACTTGATGTTGGTTTGACGTAAACTGAACGTCAAACATATTGGCCTACATATATATTAAAACAATTTCCGTGTGGGATAACTTCCTGTTTTACCCAATTAACCACCGGAAGAAATTGCCGTCCAAGCTGAATAAAAAAATTATGGTATACAGCATCTTGATCAAATCTTGACTAATATAAATATTTATATAATAAATAACAAATTTGACATCAAATTGACATCGAGCTGCCCGCTATAGTGATGTCAAAACAATTATGAATCGGTCTTACTAGTTGTCACGACACAGGCTAGGAGACACAGAGGTAATTGGTCAAACAAGGGTCCTTATTGATAGAAACGATGGCGTGAACCAGGTGGTGATGAGAGGCAAGTGAAGCACACAGTGACAGAGTTCAGAGGGCTTAGCTTGCGGTAACAGATCTTGGCTTTCCAGTAGGAATCACGTGGAGCGGTGGAGTACTGGAACGGAGGAAATACAGTAACGTCTGGGGTAGGAAACACAGGTTATTAGAATGAGTCAGGCTAGCGTCAATGAAGTGAACGGTAGACAGGACGTTGATCTTGTGAGAGGTGAGCACTGATATCGGGGATCTTGATTAGCTGCAGCAGGTGCGGGGAATCAGAATGCAGGTGATTGTGATCTTGTGAACGTCGGTGCTGGTGACTGTGATGACTGAAGTGACTGTGACTCTCTGACACTAGTTACTTAATTAACTTGTGTCTAATGAATTAAAATACTTGTACTTGAGACTCCAGACACTTAAAAAGTGTAGTAACCGCTCGTTCGCGTGACAACATGTAAGAACAAATGAAATATGCTACCATATTCTCGTTTTAGTGTTTTAATGTAGGCTAATATATCCAAGTTAGTTTTTTCCATCCGAAAGTGATTCGTTCAAAAGATTCGTTCACAAACAATACATTACTAGTAGGACAAATTTAAACACACAGGCCGAAATTGGAAAAGGTAAAACAAAAACATTGGCATGCGTAGATTTAAAAGTATGCAAATTTTTCTACCTTATTTAAAGACGAAATTTATTCTCCAATGCTTCTTTGTGAATTGCTTAACCAGCGACATGTAACTAACGTTAGCTAGGTTGCTAGCATCCTTGTTGCCAAATAATAGCTACGATATGGTTAGGTATGTTAAAAATGTAGGGAATGTTTTCCGTGGATTTTCAGAAACTTTTGTTTGAGAAAATCTTGGAAATATACAGTTACGGTTGGGCAACAGCTGCATTTATGTGATATTCTGCAGTCAATATCTGGCAAGAGTTCACCCATCTGGCAATATTTCACCTTTAAGAAGGCAGAAAAAAGTGGTTACAACTCTGCATATGACTGTAACTTTGTTTTTTTGCAGCACAGTACAGTTTTTGCACACACCATAACTGTATATGGTGTGTAGATCCAAATGCACTTTGCATGGAGTAGATTGAAAGTCCAGACGGACAGGTACTCGCTTCACTTATAGGCACAACCATGGTTTCTGTTGCCAGACATGTGTTAAACTGCTGACAAAGCGTTCACATGCTTGTCACATTGTTTGTCAGCTTTTTATTTTCCACTTAAAGTTTCCTTTTAACAGAGAAGCATTCCCGGAATGTATTGCATTATGGAAAAAAAAACATACAAGGTGTTGTTACCGGTTTTCATTTAGGGGAAGTGGTTGACCTATTAAAATCTGAGTGTCAGTGTTTGCCAGTCTTCTGGTGACTGTTTGTTTGTGTCTCGCTCAGGAACGCCTCCAGCTTGGGTTTGATTATTTCAAAAGCTATGACTACTGCATGGGTTACCCGCAAAACGCCAGTTAATAGAAGCCAGCAGTGTTTCTCCCCAGTGGTCTGCTCGTACTTGACACACATATTTAGGTTCCATTCCTGGCCCAGTCACGCTGGTCGCGTCTGTCTCCCATATCTGTCTGCAAAAGCTGTTGAGCGCGATGAGAAATGTTATTCTCTTTTCTTTTTATTTCTCTCTCTTGCAGGTGAATATGCAGCGCAAGGCCATCTTCCAGCTCATCCTGGAAAAACGCGAACTGCTGGAGAGTCAGAGGTTCCGCAGAGATGGTACTGAAGGACATCATATGTCATAATGTCAGGCATGAAGCCAGTTATTGAAATCCATTCAAAGCACTTGACTAGTAAACACTGAACAAATGATTTGTGATTGTGACCGCTTCAAATGCAGACTATCCATTATAGCAATCACATGTTACTCTTTCAAGGAGTCAAACAAGGGTCCTTATTGATAGAAACGATGGCGTGAACCAGGTGGTGATGAGAGGCAAGTGAAGCACACAGTGACAGAGTTCAGAGGGCTTAGCTTGCGGTAACAGATCTTGGCTTTCCAGTAGGAATCACGTGGAGCGGTGGAGTACTGGAACGGAGGAAATACAGTAACGTCTGGGGTAGGAAACACAGGTTATTAGAATGAGTCAGGCTAGCGTCAATGAAGTGAACGGTAGACAGGACGTTGATCTTGTGAGAGGTGAGCACTGATATCGGGGATCTTGATTAGCTGCAGCAGGTGCGGGGAATCAGAATGCAGGTGATTGTGATCTTGTGAACGTCGGTGCTGGTGACTGTGATGACTGAAGTGACTGTGACTCTCTGACACTAGTTACTTAATTAACTTGTGTCTAATGAATTAAAATACTTGTACTTGAGACTCCAGACACTTAAAAAGTATAGTAACCGCTCGTTCGCGTGACAACATGTAAGAACAAATGAAATATGCTACCATATTCTCGTTTTAGTGTTTTAATGTAGGCTAATATATCCAAGTTAGTTTTTTCCATCCGAAAGTGATTCGTTCAAAAGATTCGTTCACAAACAATACATTACTAGTAGGACAAATTTAAACACACAGGCCGAAATTGGAAAAGGTAAAACAAAAACATTGGCATGCGTAGATTTAAAAGTATGCAAATTTTTCTACCTTATTTAAAGACGAAATTTATTCTCCAATGCTTCTTTGTGAATTGCTTAACCAGCGACATGTAACTAACGTTAGCTAGGTTGCTAGCATCCTTGTTGCCAAATAATAGCTACGATATGGTTAGGTATGTTAAAAATGTAGGGAATGTTTTCCGTGGATTTTCAGAAACTTTTGTTTGAGAAAATCTTGGAAATATACAGTTACGGTTGGGCAACAGCTGCATTTATGTGATATTCTGCAGTCAATATCTGGCAAGAGTTCACCCATCTGGCAATATTTCACCTTTAAGAAGGCAGAAAAAAGTGGTTACAACTCTGCATATGACTGTAACTTTGTTTTTTTGCAGCACAGTACAGTTTTTGCACACACCATAACTGTATATGGTGTGTAGATCCAAATGCACTTTGCATGGAGTAGATTGAAAGTCCAGACGGACAGGTACTCGCTTCACTTATAGGCACAACCATGGTTTCTGTTGCCAGACATGTGTTAAACTGCTGACAAAGCGTTCACATGCTTGTCACATTGTTTGTCAGCTTTTTATTTTCCACTTAAAGTTTCCTTTTAACAGAGAAGCATTCCCGGAATGTATTGCATTATGGAAAAAAAAACATACAAGGTGTTGTTACCGGTTTTCATTTAGGGGAAGTGGTTGACCTATTAAAATCTGAGTGTCAGTGTTTGCCAGTCTTCTGGTGACTGTTTGTTTGTGTCTCGCTCAGGAACGCCTCCAGCTTGGGTTTGATTATTTCAAAAGCTATGACTACTGCATGGGTTACCCGCAAAACGCCAGTTAATAGAAGCCAGCAGTGTTTCTCCCCAGTGGTCTGCTCGTACTTGACACACATATTTAGGTTCCATTCCTGGCCCAGTCACGCTGGTCGCGTCTGTCTCCCATATCTGTCTGCAAAAGCTGTTGAGCGCGATGAGAAATGTTATTCTCTTTTCTTTTTATTTCTCTCTCTTGCAGGTGAATATGCAGCGCAAGGCCATCTTCCAGCTCATCCTGGAAAAACGCGAACTGCTGGAGAGTCAGAGGTTCCGCAGAGATGGTACTGAAGGACATCATATGTCATAATGTCAGGCATGAAGCCAGTTATTGAAATCCATTCAAAGCACTTGACTAGTAAACACTGAACAAATGATTTGTGATTGTGACCGCTTCAAATGCAGACTATCCATTATAGCAATCACATGTTACTCTTTCAAGGAAATTGAATAAAACCATAGAGATTACAAAAATGCAGGAGATGTATAAAAACACTATTAAAAACATAGCTGTAAAACTGACACATGACAGCTGTTGTCAGAAAGTCTTGGATCACCAGAAGGATGATCTTTGGTCATCGCACGCAATATTTACAGAGACCAAACCATTTTGGACACCACGGCACCTTGGGTAAACCATTGGGCATATGTTTCCAAAAGCTGCAACAGGAAACAGTAGGCAGCAGGCTGAATGACAGCAGAAATTACAGGTTTGAGCTGGATGGACACGCATCTGGCAAAAACCAACTGGCATAAGGACCGCAGGGCATAGTGGTTTTAGCAACCTTCTAAAACAAGTGACCCCTTGCACTGAAGCCTGAAATAGCTTTAATTAGCAATAGACTTACTTTAGTTCTGCCTTGAATTCTCTTGCAATTATGCGATAAGGCATCTCGAGGTTGGTTGGTCTCCTGAGTACACGGTGGAAAAAGCAGTGCCAAAAGGGTAAAAACAACTAAAGGTAAGGAACTACGGCCAAAAAGATCAACAAAATAAACATTAGTGTAGAAACAGATGGACCTTCAGAAGTCTAATGAGCAGCCGCAAGTCTTCAGCTGACACCTGACTGCTGTCTGATTTCAGAGCCAAAATGCTTATCCACAATCATTCCTCAAAATATATCGTTTTCCTAGCCCAGAATAGTGCCCCTTAGGGACAGTCACGGCTTCAAGTTGAAACGGTCAGCCAGGAATAACAGTCGTTTTAACCATTTCTATGAAGTTCCTTTTGAAGTCTGAGACTTAGGTGATCAGTCAGTGCACATTTTGACGGACTAGCGGGAGATCAGGCAGCTCCCCTGAGGCGAGATTCGAGAGCCTCTGGAGAGGGGCAAAGTAGAAAAAAAAACATTTCTCAAGGTGGTTTGTTTGAATTATTGCATTATGTTGAACGGTAGCCATAGATGTTAATCTACCTCATTTCATAGGAAGATTATTTTCTGCATGAGAAAGTTTAAGAAAGAGCCAAAAATTAATTTTCTTGCAGTCTAATTTTTTTTCCCCTAAGTTTTGCCTCTTTGTTGACTGGAACCAGCTGGTGGGGTGAAAGTAGAAAATACTGTGCATGGTGCCTGTTACTGAAAACAAAGGCTAGGAGAAGCGTAGAACAGAGCTGAAAGGAAATATTTCACCATCTGCTTTGACAATCAGGACTTCAGCTGGTGTATAAATTATTCTAGATTAATCCATGATGTTTGCATCTGCACAGCTGTTTAATGCTGGAAGTTGCATGAGCTCCACATGGATGACTCCTATCTGCATCCCAGAGAGTTTTGTCTCTTTTTCCAAAACATGCCTTTCTTTTGTCTTTATCTTGCAAGCGGGAGGGAGGAAAGGAAATGGACGAAAAGTGGCCTCTCATTTTGAGAGTAAGTGGACAGTACTGCAAATCTTTTTTTTTAACAATGAAAAACCCAACTGCTGTCTTTTCCCCCAGACTAATATACATCTCATTTTTAACAGTAACCAACGATTCCTTCCAAAAAGGTGAGTTATTTGGGAGTATATGTATGTGGAATATTCTCTAACTGTCTGTGTCTTATGGAATATTCTCTAATAATGTATGCATCCTAGTGGGGAATGAGGGAGTCATTAAAGGATGGACTGAGGAGCAGCTGAATATGAGCAGGGCAGTGCATTATAATCCAGAGACTGGAACCTTCAAAGTGGAGCGCAGCGGTGTCTACTTCCTGTACTGTCAAGTGAGTTAAACCAGTTTTCGGCAAACTTTCCAGGCACATCGCCAGCAAAGTGTGTGTGTGTGTTTATGTATGTATGTGTGTGTGTATATATATATATATTTCAAAAGTCTTCATGTTTGATAGATAGATAGATAGAAAGACAGCTAGAGACAGACAGACTAGATAGAGACAGATAAAGCCAGATAGATAGAAAGACAGATAGAGATAGATAGATAGATAGATAGATGGATGGATGGATGGAGGGATGGAGGGATGGACGGACGGACGGACATTGATAGATAGATAGATAGATAGATAGATAGATAGATAGATAGATAGATAGATAGACAGATATCGTAGAACAGAGCTGAAAGGAAATATTTCACCATCTGCTTTGACAATCAGGACTTCAGCTGGTGTATAAATTATTCTAGATTAATCCATGATGTTTGCATCTGCACAGCTGTTTAATGCTGGAAGTTGCATGAGCTCCACATGGATGACTCCTATCTGCATCCCAGAGAGTTTTGTCTCTTTTTCCAAAACATGCCTTTCTTTTGTCTTTATCTTGCAAGCGGGAGGGAGGAAAGGAAATGGACGAAAAGTGGCCTCTCATTTTGAGAGTAAGTGGACAGTACTGCAAATCTTTTTTTTTAACAATAAAAAACCCAACTGCTGTCTTTTCCCCCAGACTAATATACATCTCATTTTTAACAGTAACCAACGATTCCTTCCAAAAAGGTGAGTTATTTGGGAGTATATGTATGTGGAATATTCTCTAACTGTCTGTGTCTTATGGAATATTCTCTAATAATGTATGCATCCTAGTGGGGAATGAGGGAGTCATTAAAGGATGGACTGAGGAGCAGCTGAATATGAGCAGGGCAGTGCATTATAATCCAGAGACTGGAACCTTCAAAGTGGAGCGCAGCGGTGTCTACTTCCTGTACTGTCAAGTGAGTTAAACCAGTTTTCGGCAAACTTTCCAGGCACATCGCCAGCAAAGTGTGTGTGTATATGTATGTATGTATATGTGTGTATATGTATGTGTATATATATATATATATTTCAAAAGTCTTCATGTTTGATAGATAGATAGATAGATAGAAAGACAGATAGAGACAGACAGACTAGATAGAGACAGATAAAGCCAGATAGATAGAAAGACAGATAGAGATAGATCGATAGATAGATAGATAGATAAAGACAGATA
>NW_015538065.1:1335983-1337161 GCF_001515605.1 Sinocyclocheilus anshuiensis
TAGATAGATAGATAGATAGATAGATAGATAGATAGATAGATAGATAGATAGATGGATGGATCGATGGATGGATGGATAGATGGATTATAGATAGATAGATGATAGATAGATAGATAGATAGATAGATAGATAGATAGAGCCAGACAAGATAGATAGATAGACAGATAGAGCCAGACAAGATAGATAGATAAAGACAGACAGACAGGATAGATAGATAGATAGATAAAGACAGACAGACTAGATAGAAAGAAAGAAAGACAGATAGATAGATAGATAGATAGATAGATAGAGCCAGACAGGATAGATAGATAGACCGATAGAGCCAGACAGGATAGATAGATAGACCGATAGAGCCAGACAGGATAGATAGATAGACCGATAGAGCCAGACAGGATAGATAGATAGACCGATAGAGCCAGACAGGATAGATAGATAGACCGATAGAGCCAGACAGGATAGATAGATAGACCGATAGAGCCAGACAGGATAGATAGATAGACCGATAGAGCCAGACAGGATAGATAGATAGACCGATAGAGCCAGACAGGATAGATAGATAGACCGATAGAGCCAGACAGGATAGATAGATAGACCGATAGAGCCAGACAGGATAGATAGATAGACCGATAGAGCCAGACAGGATAGATAGATAGACCGATAGAGCCAGACAGGATAGATAGATAGACCGATAGAGCCAGACAGGATAGATAGATAGACCGATAGAGCCAGACAGGATAGATAGATAGACCGATAGAGCCAGACAGGATAGATAGATAGACCGATAGAGCCAGACAGGATAGATAGATAGACCGATAGAGCCAGACAGGATAGATAGATAGACCGATAGAGCCAGACAGGATAGATAGATAGACCGATAGAGCCAGACAGGATAGATAGATAGACCGATAGAGCCAGACAGGATAGATAGATAGACAGATAGAGCCAGCCAGACAGATAGATAGATAAAGCCAGACAGACAGACAGACAGACTAGATAGAAAGACAGATACAGACAGACAAGATAGATAGATAGATAGATAGATAGATAGATAGACAGACAGACAAAGCCAGACAGACAGACTAGATGGATAGATAGATAAAGCCAAACAGACAGACTAGATAGAAAGACAGATACAGACAGACAGGATAGATAGATAGATAGATAGATATACAGACAGA
>NW_015538065.1:1338393-1343184 GCF_001515605.1 Sinocyclocheilus anshuiensis
TAGATAGATAGATAGATAGATAGATAAAGCCAGACAGACTAGCCAGACAGACAGACAGACAAAGCCAGACAGACAGACTAGATAGATAGAAAGACAGATAGAGCCAGACCGACAGATAGATAGATAGATAGATAGATAGATAGATAGATAGATAGATAGATCGATCAATATAAATTTTAAAATGCCACCTATGGAAAACTTTCAAATCAAATTCAATTTTCTGTGGTTCCTGTTAAATCTAATCAAAAGGCTTCTGGTTTAGTCATAACTTATTTTTTGTTCCCTGCTGAAAGCCTTTTGCTACATCCCCTGCTCTGAATTGGTCTCTCATAACATTCCTGATTCACTTGTTCTCTTTCTCCTGCTGTTTGGCACATCTGCATTTCCACCCCCCAGGTACACTTCAACGAGAACCAGAGTCAGTACGTGAAGCTCGAGGTGTCCGTTCCTAAGGGCCCTTTGCTCCAGTGCATCGAGGGGTACGGAACCACACCAGCGTCTGGCTCGCACAGGTTTCACTTCCTAAAGCCTTGCCAGGTCTCCGGCCTCCTACGCCTTAACAAGGGTGCCGAGCTGAAGGCTGTCACCGGAGGTTTCTTCAGTCTGCAGATGTCGGGCAAACACTACTTTGGCCTCTTCAAAGTCAACTAGAGGCACAGACGGTTTTCCAGACACCTCAGCTGTATGGACAAAATAGTTTTATAGTTTTCCACAGATCACTGGCCCAAAAGTACCTAACCTAAACCTGTCTCTTTGAACCTGGCGTTGCCTTTACAGAGGAAATTTTGACTCCGCGAGGAACGTTTCTATAACCAGCTGACTGTGGTCACAGATGACCCCTTTATGAACGCAAGTGCCCTTCCATGGAGATGTCATCGGGATGTTAATCACTGCACATCTTGCCTTGCTGGACCAATTTATGGAGAATCATTTGGTACTCTGTCGGTTTAGCTGCAAATGCCTTATTAAAAGCAAACCAGCACAATTTGTACTATATAAATATAGCATTTAATTACAGCATACCAGAGACATTGCTCCAGCAGCGTGGTTGGCTTATATACTGGCATAACCAGTTTGACCAAAAGGACTATGAATTTTCAGCAGCGTTGCAGGCCACTACAAGCATGAGAGGTTTCACCACTGGTTACTTGGCTGGACCAAAACAGAGTTGCCCTAGTTCCTGAACTGCCTTGCCACTGGATGGGTTCAGCGCAGAAAAATGAAGGTTTTGGTTGGTCGTTATGAAAACTCAAGAGCGACTAAATATGCATCAGATAATACAAGAAACTTTACTTTTGTTGTTGCATCGATTTGAAACAACAAGCCACAGGTTTCTTTCCAAATACACTGTCACTGTGACATATGAAACATATTAATATTTATCGATGAAAAGGCCGTGACTTCAAAGCAGATGATGTATCTTGTGTACTGTACTGTGTCACTGAAAGTGGATTATGTGTACATATGGCATGAAGGTTGATGGCATGGGCGGCACAGACCTTTAAAAAAAAAGTCACAGTATGCCTTTAGTTTTTATATAATGTGCAATTTCATGTTATATTTTTTTAAAAGTTCAAGTTACAGATTTTTACACCATTATTTCATTTAATCTCACTAATTAGAAATGTATGAAACCACTGGTGCCTCGAATCTGTCAATGTCTACCTGACCTACCGCTCCTGAAGCCTTTCGTACATCTTGTCAATACTGTCAATTAAATCTGAAATGGAAATTACAACCATGCACTTTGCCCCAAATGGGTTTCCTAATAATGCAGCTGGCTTCCTCTTTGTATTTCCTGAACCCTCATGTGGACCCCTGCAAACCGTCTCATTTCCACTTGCTTCTGGAATCTCACTTCCTGTATCTCAATCTGCAGCAAATAGTTGAAAACCTTTGAGGAAAAACATGTGCTTATTCCCTCCTGATCTCTAGCCCCATTCCTTCCCCCTTGTCTACTCGGTATATATATATATTTTTTTTCATCTGTTTGGGTTCACTCCTCGCATAAAATCCACATTTGGCTAGCAGCACCGTTTCTGCTTTTAAAACATCCCAGATAAACCTGACTGGGTCAAGATGAAGTTTAAGGTGATGGAGGCAGTTTCGATTAGAAAATATGCACAGGTGTTTCTTTTTCATGGGCAATTTTTTTTTAAATCATCAGAAAAATGTATTTTACCTGTAAATTGGGTTGAAGATATGAGGTTCCTGCATTTATGGGTATTGAGAAGGTATCAAGAAATGTAATCTCTGTAGGTTTTCAAAGCCAAACGACCTGTAAAACTGATAAAGAAGTTATATTACAAGCCTGCAAAATGCAATGCAGCTGCCATAAATTATGTTGTAATATTAAATAATCGTAGTCAAATAGGACAAAATATTAAGACTTTAAAAGACATTTAAACATTTGCTTGGCATGTTTTATTTAAACAATCAAGTCTGAATGTGCCAAATCAAAAAGAGTAAAGACTTTAGTTGCAGTCAGCGTTCTGAGATGCGTGCTAAGACTACGCATGCGCATTGGCTGCTCTAGCCTGAAAAAGAATTAAAAATTTAAAAGAATTTCAGCATAAGAAAGAATCTTTATTAGACAGTTGTTATTCTATAGTCTTGGGTAGAAGACACTTTAACGATGATTTCTGACGAAACCAAAATGGACGCTCATAAAACATTGAATAGTGAGTAAATTTTAAATGACTTTTGCAAATATAATATATATACAGGCGCGGATTAATGCACAGGCTTGCCTAGGCTGCAGCCTAGGGGCCCCACGTGTGCAGGGGCCTCGGATTGGCCAGCCTGTTTTTTTTTTATTATTATTTTAAATGTACTTCAGCGTGAACAAAAAAGACCCGGATTGGTCCATAAGAACACTTGATTCTGCTCTCAAAATGCACCAGATTTATGCATTTAAATTTAAAATGAACAAAATTTTCTTATGGGGGGCATACCCCCGGAACCCCCTAGACTAGAGCAACCAATGTGCACCCACAAAATCCTGTGGGAACACTGGGAATGTAAAGGAAACACTGTAGGATTGGCTGTCTCAGTGTGTGTGTGTATGCCAGTTCACCTTACTATTTGCATGGACCATGTAATGGCACTAAATACATTTCTCCAGTAAAGCATAATGATTAAGGGGGGCCTCACACAAAGAGCAGCCTAGGGGCCCCTGACCACCTTAATCCGCTCCTGTATATATATATTTTTTTTTTGTTTGTTTAGTAACAGTCTGGAGCACTGCAATAGATATTCCAATGAACCGATTAATTCTCCCAGTCCCAACTCTTTCATAACAAGAACAGCAAAACAGAAATTGTTCAGTTGAATTTTTATTTTATTACAAACAAAACAAAACAAAAGAGAGAAAGATGCATTATTAACATGTTCCATTCGGTGAGCCGAATGTCGATCACAACAATGTCACTGACTGTCTGGAATCACAATGTACACAGTGACGCTTAGCAGGAAACAAACAAAATGATAACAAAAAATATTAAAAGACAGAATGAAAAATGGACAGAAAGTGCTTGATTTGACAACTCTCCCAAATAATACCAAGCACTGAAACTAACGATATTTCAGTTTCAACAAAAGGATCTATACTCGGGACCAGGGCAAATAAATTAACATTTCAACTCTGATCTGTCTGAGTTGAGGCCTAGCTAGCCTAGCTAGAACTGCAGGCATATACAAGAGTTCACATCTGCTGATTAACCCTTTACAGTTGTATTACCAGTATTACCATTTACATTACAAGGCTTGTATTTGTAGGAGCCAAAGATCATAAAGAAACACTGGAAGGAATTCCATTTGCTGATTTAAATATATGCATTCATATGTCTTCAATTTCATGGTTACACGTGATCCACTGCATACAAGTTATTCGTTTGCAAGGCCCAAATCTAGATATAAGCGATGTCCGTTAGATAGCAATGATATCAATCATCCCGAAGTCCTTTTGACCTCTTTGTGGAATATTATTACAAGAGGTCCGGTATAGAGAAATGTCATGGACCAAACATACAATGCATCAATGTTTCGACTGTTTTTTTTAATTATTATTTTCATTTGGTAGAAGCTTCGCAATCAAGGACAACATCAAGAGCAACAACAATAATCTTAGTTGTAATAACAAGGATTAAAAACAGGAGAACACAATGAAACCGAGTTTAAATATGCAACCAATATCAAAGAGCTCGTAAAAACAAGTAGAAATGTGAAGAAAGGATAGGACTGAGATGTGAGCAATTTGTTTGAATGAAAGAAGGTGAGTGTGAAGTGATGGGGGGATGAGAGAGAAAGAGGAGTTTGGAAAGTGTAGGACTGCTAAACGTGCTTCAGTAACAATCTTGAACACTATTAGGGAGGTTTGAAGATGCTTTTGAACCCTCTTCACCTCACCGTAACACAAGATTAAGGGTCAATACTTAAAAAAGGCAGGGAACTCTACATATCGATGCTTGATGTCCCAATATATAAGGCTAAATAAACTTCATAACAAACTTGTCTTTTTATCCCAAGACAATACTGCAGCCAATACTGTTTTAATCAAACATTATACATTACTTCCTTACTGTCGTGGTCGGTAATAAACTTTACCTCATGTTTTTTCTTTTTTTTGAAAGATGAAGAAAACAGATCAGGGTACTGTTATTTTTCCCCCTCTTTTTACATAAAAATATGTGTACAGGTGCATCTCAATAAATTAGAATGTCGTGGAAAAGTTCATTTATTTCAGTAATTCAACTCAAATTGTGAAACTCGTGTATTAAATAAATTCAATGC
>NW_015538065.1:1343247-1366281 GCF_001515605.1 Sinocyclocheilus anshuiensis
GGATGGATGGATGGATAGATAGATAGATAGATAGATAGATAGGTAGATAGATAGATAGATCGATCAATATAAATTTTAAAATGCCACCTATGGAAAACTTTCAAATCAAATTCAATTTTCTGTGGTTCCTGTTAAATCTAATCAAAAGGCTTCTGGTTTAGTCATAACTTATTTTTTGTTCCCTGCTGAAAGCCTTTTGCTACATCCCCTGCTCTGAATTGGTCTCTCATAACATTCCTGATTCACTTGTTCTCTTTCTCCTGCTGTTTGGCACATCTGCATTTCCACCCCCCAGGTACACTTCAACGAGAACCAGAGTCAGTACGTGAAGCTCGAGGTGTCCGTTCCTAAGGGCCCTTTGCTCCAGTGCATCGAGGGGTACGGAACCACACCAGCGTCTGGCTCGCACAGGTTTCACTTCCTAAAGCCTTGCCAGGTCTCCGGCCTCCTACGCCTTAACAAGGGTGCCGAGCTGAAGGCTGTCACCGGAGGTTTCTTCAGTCTGCAGATGTCGGGCAAACACTACTTTGGCCTCTTCAAAGTCAACTAGAGGCACAGACGGTTTTCCAGACACCTCAGCTGTATGGACAAAATAGTTTTATAGTTTTCCACAGATCACTGGCCCAAAAGTACCTAACCTAAACCTGTCTCTTTGAACCTGGCGTTGCCTTTACAGAGGAAATTTTGACTCCGCGAGGAACGTTTCTATAACCAGCTGACTGTGGTCACAGATGACCCCTTTATGAACGCAAGTGCCCTTCCATGGAGATGTCATCGGGATGTTAATCACTGCACATCTTGCCTTGCTGGACCAATTTATGGAGAATCATTTGGTACTCTGTCGGTTTAGCTGCAAATGCCTTATTAAAAGCAAACCAGCACAATTTGTACTATATAAATATAGCATTTAATTACAGCATACCAGAGACATTGCTCCAGCAGCGTGGTTGGCTTATATACTGGCATAACCAGTTTGACCAAAAGGACTATGAATTTTCAGCAGCGTTGCAGGCCACTACAAGCATGAGAGGTTTCACCACTGGTTACTTGGCTGGACCAAAACAGAGTTGCCCTAGTTCCTGAACTGCCTTGCCACTGGATGGGTTCAGCGCAGAAAAATGAAGGTTTTGGTTGGTCGTTATGAAAACTCAAGAGCGACTAAATATGCATCAGATAATACAAGAAACTTTACTTTTGTTGTTGCATCGATTTGAAACAACAAGCCACAGGTTTCTTTCCAAATACACTGTCACTGTGACATATGAAACATATTAATATTTATCGATGAAAAGGCCGTGACTTCAAAGCAGATGATGTATCTTGTGTACTGTACTGTGTCACTGAAAGTGGATTATGTGTACATATGGCATGAAGGTTGATGGCATGGGCGGCACAGACCTTTAAAAAAAAAGTCACAGTATGCCTTTAGTTTTTATATAATGTGCAATTTCATGTTATATTTTTTTAAAAGTTCAAGTTACAGATTTTTACACCATTATTTCATTTAATCTCACTAATTAGAAATGTATGAAACCACTGGTGCCTCGAATCTGTCAATGTCTACCTGACCTACCGCTCCTGAAGCCTTTCGTACATCTTGTCAATACTGTCAATTAAATCTGAAATGGAAATTACAACCATGCACTTTGCCCCAAATGGGTTTCCTAATAATGCAGCTGGCTTCCTCTTTGTATTTCCTGAACCCTCATGTGGACCCCTGCAAACCGTCTCATTTCCACTTGCTTCTGGAATCTCACTTCCTGTATCTCAATCTGCAGCAAATAGTTGAAAACCTTTGAGGAAAAACATGTGCTTATTCCCTCCTGATCTCTAGCCCCATTCCTTCCCCCTTGTCTACTCGGTATATATATATATTTTTTTTCATCTGTTTGGGTTCACTCCTCGCATAAAATCCACATTTGGCTAGCAGCACCGTTTCTGCTTTTAAAACATCCCAGATAAACCTGACTGGGTCAAGATGAAGTTTAAGGTGATGGAGGCAGTTTCGATTAGAAAATATGCACAGGTGTTTCTTTTTCATGGGCAATTTTTTTTTAAATCATCAGAAAAATGTATTTTACCTGTAAATTGGGTTGAAGATATGAGGTTCCTGCATTTATGGGTATTGAGAAGGTATCAAGAAATGTAATCTCTGTAGGTTTTCAAAGCCAAACGACCTGTAAAACTGATAAAGAAGTTATATTACAAGCCTGCAAAATGCAATGCAGCTGCCATAAATTATGTTGTAATATTAAATAATCGTAGTCAAATAGGACAAAATATTAAGACTTTAAAAGACATTTAAACATTTGCTTGGCATGTTTTATTTAAACAATCAAGTCTGAATGTGCCAAATCAAAAAGAGTAAAGACT
Source organism: Sinocyclocheilus anshuiensis (assembly GCF_001515605.1). Lineage (NCBI taxonomy): Eukaryota > Metazoa > Chordata > Actinopteri > Cypriniformes > Cyprinidae > Sinocyclocheilus > Sinocyclocheilus anshuiensis. Next base: position 1,345,621 of record NW_015538065.1, read on the forward strand.
TTAGTTGCAGTCAGCGTTCTGAGATGCGTGCTAAGACTACGCATGCGCATTGGCTGCTCTAGCCTGAAAAAGAATTAAAAATTTAAAAGAATTTCAGCATAAGAAAGAATCTTTATTAGACAGTTGTTATTCTATAGTCTTGGGTAGAAGACACTTTAACGATGATTTCTGACGAAACCAAAATGGACGCTCATAAAACATTGAATAGTGAGTAAATTTTAAATGACTTTTGCAAATATAATATATATACAGGCGCGGATTAATGCACAGGCTTGCCTAGGCTGCAGCCTAGGGGCCCCACGTGTGCAGGGGCCTCGGATTGGCCAGCCTGTTTTTTTTTTATTATTATTTTAAATGTACTTCAGCGTGAACAAAAAAGACCCGGATTGGTCCATAAGAACACTTGATTCTGCTCTCAAAATGCACCAGATTTATGCATTTAAATTTAAAATGAACAAAATTTTCTTATGGGGGGCATACCCCCGGAACCCCCTAGACTAGAGCAACCAATGTGCACCCACAAAATCCTGTGGGAACACTGGGAATGTAAAGGAAACACTGTAGGATTGGCTGTCTCAGTGTGTGTGTGTATGCCAGTTCACCTTACTATTTGCATGGACCATGTAATGGCACTAAATACATTTCTCCAGTAAAGCATAATGATTAAGGGGGGCCTCACACAAAGAGCAGCCTAGGGGCCCCTGACCACCTTAATCCGCTCCTGTATATATATATTTTTTTTTTGTTTGTTTAGTAACAGTCTGGAGCACTGCAATAGATATTCCAATGAACCGATTAATTCTCCCAGTCCCAACTCTTTCATAACAAGAACAGCAAAACAGAAATTGTTCAGTTGAATTTTTATTTTATTACAAACAAAACAAAACAAAAGAGAGAAAGATGCATTATTAACATGTTCCATTCGGTGAGCCGAATGTCGATCACAACAATGTCACTGACTGTCTGGAATCACAATGTACACAGTGACGCTTAGCAGGAAACAAACAAAATGATAACAAAAAATATTAAAAGACAGAATGAAAAATGGACAGAAAGTGCTTGATTTGACAACTCTCCCAAATAATACCAAGCACTGAAACTAACGATATTTCAGTTTCAACAAAAGGATCTATACTCGGGACCAGGGCAAATAAATTAACATTTCAACTCTGATCTGTCTGAGTTGAGGCCTAGCTAGGAATAGTACAACTGCAGGCATATACAAGAGTTCACATCTGCTGATTAACCCTTTACAGTTGTATTACCATTTAAGGCAATTACATTACAAGGCTTGTATTTGTAGGAGCCAAAGATCATAAAGAAACACTGGAAGGAATTCCATTTGCTGATTTAAATATATGCATTCATATGTCTTCAATTTCATGGTTACACGTGATCCACTGCATACAAGTTATTCGTTTGCAAGGCCCAAATCTAGATATAAGCGATGTCCGTTAGATAGCAATGATATCAATCATCCCGAAGTCCTTTTGACCTCTTTGTGGAATATTATTACAAGAGGTCCGGTATAGAGAAATGTCATGGACCAAACATACAATGCATCAATGTTTCGACTGTTTTTTAAAAATTACTATTTTCATTTGGTAGAAGCTTCGCAATCGTAACATCAAGGACAACATCAAGAGCAACAACAATAATCTTAGTTGTAATAACAAGGATTAAAAACAGGAGAACACAATGAAACCGAGTTTAAATATGCAACCAATATCAAAGAGCTCGTAAAAACAAGTAGAAATGTGAAGAAAGGATAGGACTGAGATGTGAGCAATTTGTTTGAATGAAAGAAGGTGAGTGTGAAGTGATGGGGGGATGAGAGAGAAAGAGGAGTTTGGAAAGTGTAGGACTGCTAAACGTGCTTCAGTAACAATCTTGAACACTATTAGGGAGGTTTGAAGATGCTTTTGAACCCTCTTCACCTCACCGTAACACAAGATTAAGGGTCAATACTTAAAAAAGGCAGGGAACTCTACATATCGATGCTTGATGTCCCAATATATAAGGCTAAATAAACTTCATAACAAACTTGTCTTTTTATCCCAAGACAATACTGCAGCCAATACTGTTTTAATCCAACATAATACATTACTTCCTTACTCTCGTGGTAGGATATAAACTTTACCTCGTGTTTTTTTCTTTTTCTGAAAGATGAAGAAAATAGACCAGGATACTGTTAATTTTTTCCCCTTTTTTTTTTACGTAAAAATATGTGTATATGCTCCCAAACCAACCAAATCATCTTAAAGGGATAGTTCACTTCAAAATGAAATATCTGCCATCATTTACTCTCCCAAACCTGTTTGACCTTCTTTCTTCTACAGTACAGAAGACATTCTGAAAAATGTGTTTTCTGACCATGCAATGAAACTCAAAAGGGGTCCGGTGTTGTTTTGGACCCCACTGAGTTTCATTGTATGGACGAAACAACAGTTCTTCAAAATACCTTGTGTTTCACGGAAGAAAGAAAGTCATACAGGTTTGAAACGTAATTGATGACAGGGGGGTCCGGTGTTGTTTTGGACCCCACTGAGTTTCATTGTATGGACGAAACAACAGTTCTTCAAAATACCTTGTGTTTCAGGGAAGAAAGAAAGTCATACAGGTTTGAAACGTAATTGATGACAGGATTTTCAATCCCTTTAAAGCATTAAGATTAAAGATTGCTTTAAGATTGAAGCTTGTTTGCTTGAAAGATTGCACTATGCTTGAGTCGGCACAGCTCAATGCACGGACGTTTGTCTTGACTAAACCGTGGACTGTCAGGTGCATGCTGTCGGAAAACAGCATGCACCTGACGGGTGATGTGAAGCTATTCCACATTCATGCAGCTTCATGTCTGTGTCAAGGGGTGCTAGATAGAGGATGAACGTGTGGATTGGTCTGAAATGCGAGGCTGATTTGGGACAGATATTTATGAGAGGAAAGGAAATCAAATATTTGTGTGTGTGTATATGCGCACATACGGTATGTGTACGGGAGGAAATAACCAAAGGCGAGCCTAAGCTCTGCTGAATTCGGAGTAGCTGTAACTCGAGGTGTCGTGAAAGTGCTGCCGTGATACTGAGGGTAGTCTGTTCATTCGTCAACTGCAGGTGCATGTGTGCGTGTATGTGTTGAGGAATAGTTGTGTTTGCGTTTGCATGCAGATGTCCTTCGACTGAGTCAGCGTGTGTGTGTGTGGGGGGCGTCGGGAGGAGCTGAATTCAGTCGTCGATGCAGATCACCTCCCCGCTGCGCTGTTCCCTCCGTGCCATAAGAAGCTCTGCCTCCCTCTCTTTCTTTACCGACATGGGGGGTCCGTTCAACACTGTAGGGAATCATGAAGAAAGGGAAGTTAATGATCTGTACACTAATTATAATTAGCATTTTTTGTTTATATCAAAACAGTTGAAAGTTGAATCTGACCTTCTAATCTTTATTGTATCACATTTTCCATTTCTCACTGGCTGACTTCTCCTTCCTCTTTTCCCTTTCTGTCTCATTAGGTTTCATTCGCTAACCGTGAATATGCACATATTTGTGCGGAAAAAAACGTGTGAATGTTTTCACACAGAAATCATGATTCATCCATAAGCTTGTTTTTTTTCTTCTAATTTTAGGATGAAGCTGTTCCTCAATTTTAAATTTGGTAAAAAAGTCATCATGATGATCATTGCAGGGTATTCATTCCCATTGTGTCTATTATATCAAACATTCACTATTCAGGGGCAAATACGTGTGTACATTATGTACTTGAAGACTAACAGTTTACATGGACAACAATACTCCGATTTTAATACAATTAAGACAATACTCTGATTAAGAATCTACCATGTAAACAGAGATTTTTGATTACCTTAATCCGGCTAAAGTCATAATCGAAGTAAACAGAAATCGAATTAAGACATGTGGAATATTCCTATTTTAGTCGCATTACTGAAGTGCAGAATAGACATGTAAACACCTTAAATCACATTATTACCATCGTGTAGGACTTTTCGCCGCATTTTGCGACAGGATACACACATGGCAAATAAAAGAGCTTCAACACCGCCGTCGTCTGTATGCACGTACAAATAATTAACTGCACTTGAAGCTTTCATAAAATTAAAAATGAAACACCCAAAACTGTACATAGCATCATCATGAAGAAGAACTATATGTTTATGCGTGAAATTCCGGAGGGGACATCGGATGTCGTCACGTGGGACGTAATGACGTGCGCCATTAATCGAACTATGTACTATAACATGTAAAACGGGAACATGAAAGGAATATTCTAAAAGCAACTCATGTAAACACCATAATCATAATATTGGCTTATTTAGAATAAGGTAAATAATTAGATTACTGATGTCCATGTAAACGTAGTCATTGTTTAGAAAGCAGTCATTTAAGCTTCAATCCAAAGCGATATGATCAAGAGCACAATGGCGATGGCTCACTGATTACCAGACAGGAATAAGAAACCTACTGGATTTCAGTCATTTTAAATGTTGTGAGTTTAAGGATCAACATTATAAATGAAAGTATAAAAGACAGATAATTGATTTGAGATATTTTGAGATAAATATTACATTCAATCTGGCATGAAATGAAAATCATCCTATTAATTTTGTAAATCAGTCATTCTTGAGACGTGGGACAAAACAGGTCCAGCAAGGGTAACTGCTATTAGGTTGTGTTATTTATCTTATTGTGAACCATTCATCCATCAACAATTAATGGAAAGAATCAAGTCCCATCCTACATTTTCTTTTGTTTTGTTTTCCTTTCTTTCTTTAACAATTTTTTTTCCCTTGGATGCAGGTAACAATATGGAAGAAAAGATGTCGCTAATTACATTTCATAACTTTTAAGATCAATTTTAAGTGTTTTTAAAGATAAACTTGTAGTTGCCAGCATACTGTAGATGCATAGTTCACCCAAAAATGAAAATTCTGTCATTAATTACTCACCCTCATGTCGTTCCAAATCTCTAAGACCTTCATTCATCTTCGGAACACCAAGGAAAATATTTTTGATGAAATCCCGACAGCTTTCTGACCCTGCATAGACAGCAACACAACTGACACGTTCAAGGCCCAGAAACAGTGCAAGGACATCATTAAAATGGTCCATGTGACATCAGTGGTTCAACATTAATGTTATGATTATGAAGCTGGGAGAATACTTTTTATGCGAAAACAAAAATAACGACTTTATACAACAATTTCTTCTCTTCCATTTCAGTGTCCGCTGCGCATTCACGAGAGTACAATGACGCATGTGTGTGATGCTGCTGACGCAGGAGTCGGAATTCTGACATAGAACCAGGATGCGCTGCGCCTTGTTTACAAGCAGAGGAATGCACACACATGGCGTCATGGTACTGTCGTGAATGTGCGTCAAAGACAGACACAAAGAGAAGAAATTGTTGAATGAAGGTATTTTTGTTTTCAAAAAGTATTCTTGTAGCTTTATAAAATTAAGGTTAAACCACTAATGTCACATTTAACGATGCCTTGAATGTGTCAGTTGTTTTGCTGTCTATTGGAGGGTCAGAGGGCTCTTGGATTTCATCAAAAATATCTTCATTTGTGTTCCAAAGATGAACAAAGGTCTTATGGGTTTGGAACAACATGAGGGTGAGTAATTAATGACAGAATTTTTTGGGGGGTGAACTATCCCTTTAAATGTAAAAATAGGGGAAATAAACATGCACAATTAAATATCTAAATTAACCAATAAACATTAATAACTGCTAATAACTGATACAGTACCAATATACTGTGCATCCCTACCTAGCCACAGACAAAAAAATATATATACAAAACCACATTGTGCTCCATTATGGACATCCTTTAATGGGTAAACTTGCATACAGTCAGAGTATACTATATACCATACACAGTAATAGTAATAATAACAATACAAAACCTTGTCTTGTCTTCTATAAAGAAATGTATGTGAGGACAACAGTACTGAGCATTTTAGTTCACCACACACAAGCACATAGTGAGTGTATAGTGTTTGAAAATCTTTAGCTTAATTTGCTGTACTTGTAGTTTCTTTTAGCAAATTCACAGTATGACTCAGACAGACACGATAGCTGCCATCATTTGAGTCACATATAAACTTCTGAGTCATGTCTAACTGTCCTGCCGGGAACATCCTACAGTACCTTACGTGTTCTAGTGAACACGGGAAATGACTATAAATGGCCTACAATGTAAAGTTACAGTTACATTTACCCTACAACTGCTCAGCAAATTTACATGGGCGAAATCCAGTCATTTCGACAGGAATCTGCACAATTGGGAGTTTTGCATGAGATTTGCAAATTTGCTCACGTTCAAGATGGTCATGCGAATATGTTGCGTTGACCAACAGAAAGTTGCTTGGTTTGAAAGTGACTTCTATTTGAGCAGTGCTACATGCATCGCTAAACTATTGACAATGGACCATTTTTGTCCATGAAATTTCGCCAAAATTTTGCTAATGTGACTATTCTATTCTATTCTATTCTATTCTATTCTATTCTATAAATGGGGTTATAGAACTTAATACCTTTGGTTTGAAGAAATGCATCTTTATTTCAAGACATTTTTTAAAAGTCCAAATGTAATTTATTGGTTGCACAATATCCTGAACAGGTGATTGACAGCCACCTTGACTGTGCACTCGGGGTACCTGTTTTGTCTCAGGCCTAAACATGCAGGGAACTGAGGAACATTTGCAAGATCTTCAAAGGAACAATCCCTCTTGGCATGTGTTCCTCAAAATTACACAACCAACGTTTTTCCAAGGACAATAATGCTAGAGTCGTTTGTTGTGCTACAGGTTTTGGCTGAGATTAATGTTCTGGAGTGTGCAAAAATAGAAATGTGTGCACTGGAACTGGCTAATGGTAACGCTTGAGTTCAATTATCTGATTAAGACTGGCACCGTTTCGTAAACATGCAATAAGAGAAGAAGAATGCATGGCCTTCAGATGGGAACACATCTGGAGAGAGCTTGGAATGCATTGGGGCTCCTTTACAAGGGGGAAATGCTGAGCTAGAAACCCGCCGGGTGACTTTCATATCTCTGAACGTTCTATGAAGTATGAAGTACTGCATACTCCTGCAACGTGAGCCAAGGAAAATAATTCATTACTCAGATTCAGATCTCGGAGTGACTTGACTCTCTGCTTCTACAATCAACAATCTTGGAACTATCTGGCTTTCTCACTCAGACTGTCTCTCTCCCAGACTGTCTCACTGTCTTTCAGGCTTCTTCTTTTTCCCAGACTGTCTCTCTCAGATTACCACTTATACTCAGACTTTCTCTCTATTCCAAAATGTCTCTCTCAGACCGTGTGTATCTGTGTCAGACTGCCTTTCTGTCCCTCTCTGTCTGATTCACTCTCAGACTGATTCTTTCTTTTAGATTTGTCTCTCTTCCCAGGCTGTCTGTCTCTCGTACTTAGAGCTGCAACGATTAATTGATCAAATCAATAATAATGAATAATGATAATAATCAAAACAAATTAAATAACAACTATCATTATCTATTAATTGGGCATTGTTTTACTTAAAAGACTTCACTTAGCGAGAAATTAACAGAGAAATGACGATCAATAATTCATTTTGATGAAATTTGTTGATGTTAAATTTAGATTTTAAATTCCCCATTTAACTCTTTAATTGAAATGTATGCAACACCAGTAAAAATAGATTAAAAGAGCAGTAACTGTACTGAGATATAAATATAAGAAGTCCTTTACAGGGAAACGTATTCAGGAAAAATGATATTAACACGTTACTACAGTACCGATCAAAAGTTAGGGGTCAGTAAGAATTTTTGAAAGAAATTAATACTGTTGTTACTCAGCAAAAAACTTTTCTTTTCAACTTTCTGTTCAATCAAAGAATCCTGAAAAATGTATCATGGTTTACACAAGAATATTAAGTGGCACAACTGTTTTCAACATTGATAATAATAAGAAATGTTTCTTGAGCACAAAATCAGTATATTAGTACGATATATATCAAATGAATGCAGTCTTGGTAAATATCAGAGACGTCTTTCTAAACATTAAACAATTCCTATCAACCCCAAACTCTATGTCTGGGAATGTTTGTGTTCCTGTAAACAACATTTTTTTTTTACATTTCTCATTTATTTTATTTCATCTTTATTGGCCATAATGTTTAGTGAAGCCCACTTTTATACATCTATATTTGTTTTTACAGGCTTCAATTTGCACAGTGTTTGGAAGAGAACACTGGGCAACATGTTAATTAACTTGCTTTTATATAAAATACAGAAAATACATTTGGCGTTTTCAACCTAATTCACATTAATCGCTTATCAAAATATCCGCTAGTCACCCATAAAACTGTTATTCCGATGTCTTTCTCAGACTGTCTCCCTTTCCGCCATCTTTCTCTGACCAAACATTATCTGAGGGCACCAAGTTTGGCTTCTGCACACCAGCCTGCCTCTACGCCTCAGTAAACCAGAAAAACATGCAGAGATGGCAGCTGGCCTCAGTGACCCAGCCTATTCAAACAACCAGCGCACTCACACAATTAATCACTCACACAGAAGAACCCACACACCAGCAGCCCTGAATCTTCACTCGTACAGAATCAACCCCAACCGAACACAAACATACGCACAATTAGCTTCAGTTCATTGATACTGCATGCACACACACGCACACTCAGCCACTACAATAAAACACACCATGTGGTGGAAAATACAGCGCTACTTGTGTGGCTCTCAAGCGTGCGTGAGTGTGCACACGTGGGTGTGTTTGTGCATTTTTGTAGAATGCAGGGAGTTCTCATACAACAGTCATGTACTGTATAAACGTCCTGCTGGGGATTGAATCTGGCTCTAGCACAGCGCAGGAATTTGGTCGGACAGGTTGAATCGTGTGCATGCTCAGCATGAAGGTCTTCTGACCCAGGATCAGTGCATTCCTTCAATAAGTTAGCTCTGCAAAATCATGCAACTGATCTCAGTTCAGGTGCAGATATATATCTGTCTGCATCACCCCACTGGACAGGTTGCTGTGATGAAAAGTCAGTCTTCATATATATATATGGAGCGATTTCAAGCCATTTTAACATTTCACAGTCCTGGTTTAGGAATGCAGAGAGTCCGTGGCTGGAGAGTTTTTCAAAAGGTCCGCAGTTTCCAGGAAAAAAGATAGTTCCACTCCACTGTGCCTCAGTTCCAAAACAGTTGTGATTGGGTCAGGGGTTTTAATGACAGAAAACAAACTTGTGGTATTTTGGAAAAACTGCCGTCTTTGGAATCCTTCACTTCTGACACTGTGAGGCTGCATATGCGTGTTGAGAGAGAACGACAGAAGGAGAGTGGATAAACGATAAAAGAAAGAGAGATACTGTATAAAGGGATACAGAGAAATAGTGATTTGTGGTGGAATTAGGGAGGGAAGGTTTCGGGCACTTAAACGAGCGCTCTCGCTCCTTCGACCAAATGAAAAATTGATCTGCTGGGACTTCTCTCGGACCGACAGATGAAAGAAAGGGAACGGAGGGAGCAAGGGGAGAGAGAGTGAGAGTGGAAGAGAGATAGAGAGAGAAAAAAAGTGCTGGAAAAGGCAGAAGTGGAAGAAGAGGTCTGTGTTTTCGTCATCCAAACGGCTCTTGTTTCAGCTCCCTTTTCCCTACTTCATTTCTCTCTTTTGCATTTGCTCGTTTTGTCTATCTGTTATTAACCTTTTCGCCTGAAGAGTATCTTTTCTCAAGAAGTCCAGCAGCCTGCTACAATATTCTTTGGGCTACAGTATTTTCACACCAATCCTGTCTAATTTATTTATCGTTTTTTTCCTAGCCTTTCTGCCCCTCACATTCTACAGTCACTTCATCCCTCCTGTCCTCCATCCATCGCTCTTTCAGGTCATGGTTTTTTGGGCCGTCCGTTGCGCGGCAGGTTCTCCACCGTGTTGCTGAGTCGGTACTTGACGATGATGCTGTGCACGGTGGATTTGGGCATGCGAAGCTCCTGCCCAATTGACCCTTCCGACTTGCCGTCCTTCCACAGGTCCACCACCCTCTGGCGCTGCAGCACGTCATGTTCCTTGGTCTTCAGGCAGGACGGAGCTTCTGTGGAGGCAGAAAGGGGGCAGACTGTAGACACTGGGGGGGTAGGGAGCGGTCAATCAGTGGCATAGTATCAGTCCTCAATATTGAGAAAACAGAGAAAAACCCATAACTGTAGGCAGGAGGCTGGAAGGAGGCCTTCTCTCGAACAAAGAAAAAGCATAAAATCTCCCAGTTTGTGTCTCGCGCTCTTACAAATAATCCCGAGAGCCAGACTCAGGACATCCACTGGCTGCGAGAGCAGTGACGCACCGAACTTTCACAAGGTAAAAAAAATAGACGTTCGGCCATTTTTTGCCGAAGAAATCTGTGTTGACATAATGTGTCTAAAACCTTTTGCTCTATAAAGTTCATGACATGTAAAACGCTAAGAGTTTAAGTGGCAATGACTTAAAAAAGAAAACAAGACGTGCTCGCCAAGGTCTTTATTTCTGACAACTTTAAGAATGATTGAGCGAGATGTTACGGGGTCCGCTAGGATTTTTACAGAGGCAAAGCGGAGCTCACACTCCATTTTGTCTCTTTCCTCCCTCTCACTTCTTCCTCTGTCTTTTAGAGAGATGTCTGACCGGGTCCAAAAAATGTCCTATTATGGAATACGTTAAACAGATCAACACAGTCTGTCCTTCATTTTTCTCTTTTATTTTATATCTCTTTCTCTCGTTTTTTTTGTTTAGTCTGGCATGCTGTTTTCATCTCGCTCCCTGGCTCGGTTTAAACTGAGGTCACCGCAGTTGTCTTAATCAGGGACCAGAGGGTTCAAACGGGCCCCAAGTGGGGCATATTTTTAGCCAGGCGAGGGTTCAGCATGTACAGCCTCAACAAACTCAATCAGCCTCTACACCCACCAGGATCTGAAGTCTGGGGCTATTTCAGTGACAGACAGAGACTGAGAGAGAGACAGACAAAGAGCGAGAGTCTAGTTCTGCCTCCAGGGGGTTTAAAAAACCGGCGTAAGGGCACAAGCACATTTGTGTTTCTTTATGGGTTTTTTTCTCTCTCTTAAAAATATCTGAGTAGAAAAGCAAAAAAATGTTCCCTTGGCTGAGCGATTCCTGGCACGGCTAAGGTTCTGGATAACTGTAATGACATTTTCAGAAAAAGCACCATGGCAAGAAAATATGCCTCCCTTGTGGTAGAAAGATTGGTATCAGGACACTCAGTCCACTCTGTATGGGTAAAAACAGTCAGGACGATGGACGGAGTTTGGCCTCTGATAGAATAAACAGAAAATGTCAAACAAAAACAACTACATTTGTTCTTCTCAGTTCTTCCTGCACACACTATTTTTATTCCTTATTTACTTGTTCTATTTTTTATTTTCTGTGTTTTTTGTTCTGTCACTGTCATTCTGTTACACTGTGGAAGCTTCTGTCACGAAAACAAATTCCTCGTATGTGTAAACATACCTGGCAATAAAGCTCATTCTGATTCTGATTCTGATTCATATGCTGTTACAGAGCTAATATTGAAACAATAAACTCACTGGCAGGGCTAATCTGTTCTCTTGGACCAAAGATGGAGAACGTGAAATAATTTTGCCAAAATTCCACGGGGGCCTTCTCAAATTAAAATGTAATTAAGTGTGCTAACCAGAATCATATTTTTGCAGCAATATGAATACATCAAGTGTGACTTGTGTCAGTGTAGTTTTTTTTTTTTCCGCTTAGGACAGAACATGTGCTTGCATGTCTGAACAGTGACATATTGAGCAAGGATTAAATCTGTAACCGTGTTTTACAATTGAAGTATTAAATACCAAACTACTAAATACTGAAATCTGTGGAACACAAATCATTTCAGGTGCATCAAAAGTTTGATAACTGATTAAACCTTTTTCAAGAATCAGTGCTTTATAGAGAAACTACATACCAAATGTCAAATCCAGCCTCTCATACACTGACCTCAAAAATTATTGTGAAATAGAGCATTCGTACACCCACATGTACGCCCACATAAACACAAATAGACCGAGAGAGAAAGAGCAAGAAAAAAAAACATAGGGAGAAAACAGAGAGAAGTTGAATCGTGGGGATTTTGCCACGTTAATCATAAGATGGTAAAGTTATAGCCTAAAGCGCTGTCCATTTCTCAACTAATAAATCACTGCTTGCTAAAAACTAAAACTATATTAAAAACATATTTGTTCATTAAAATGAAGCTGAAATAAAGTAAAATATCAATATTGGATGAAAAACTTAAACTGAAAAGTTATAAATATTAGAAATGCTGCCTTGGCAATTAACTGAAATAGGATGAATCACTAGGATTAGTAACTGGAAATAATTTAAACCTGACATAAAAATAAATGAAACCTAAATAGTAATATTTAAAAACACTAATAAAATGACCAAAACATATTATACTAAAGTTAAAATGAAAATGAAAAACTGAAAATATAAAAATAAAAACCATTTCAAAATATCTATAATAGTATATAAATAATACTAAATTAACTCTGGTGTAGTCTGATTCACAAATGACTCTTTTGAACTGATTCTTTTAATGAATCAATGAAAAAGATTCACAGTATTGGTTTAAATCAGCTGAAGGACCAATTCAATGTGTGAAATAATTGCTATATAAACATTTCATTTGCTTACTGACTGGATGTTTGTAGGACAATGCGCATTGTGTAGGTAAAGATAGAGAGCGTTTAATTGAATTCCAAAAAAGTTAGAAAACTCAGTATTGTTTTGTTGGGTATGTAGCTACATCTCTTTATGGGGAAGGTTGCAAAATCACCCATTTTCGCTGCTGAAACCAAATTCACTGGTGTTTTATACGTGTATGGTGCATTTATTTACAAATCTGCTTACATTTTACTAATGCTACCAAGAATTCCTCAGCCCTTAAAGGTAAAGTACATTCTACACCACCTGTGTCACCAAAAGGAACTGCAAAAACAATAATTGTTTGCAAACAGGTTTTCAGAACACGCCCCTCTCCATCTGTCATTGGCTGGCCAAACAGGTGGCTCCGCCCCTAACTCATGCCATTGGATGCTCAAACCTGTGGAACAATGTTTTGATAGCACCACAGAGCCACAGTGTTTACATTTTTAGGCAGAATCAACCTGTGAATGGCCTACTTATAGCTGTCTCTGCATATTAAGCTGCGACAGGAGAATTTAACATCCAAAAAAATGTACTTCAGCATTTCACCATCTAGCAGATGCTCTAATCCAGAGCTGCTTACAAGAAGCACTTTGTTTTCACATTTTGAGACTGCCATGATCAACAGATGGCAAGCAAATCTGCCTTTCAAATTTAAACCAACCAAACAAACACATCAGTACCTCCAGCTGGTCAAAACAGATTTCAATTCAACTTGTCATTTAAGAACTTTATGTTTAGAATTCCACATCACTTCCAGCATTTTCCTTTCTATTTCATATTTCATATATCATATATACACGCACAGACAGCACAACACACACACACACTGTTTATAAAATCACAAAAATTCAAATCAACAGTTTTACAACCTTGACGTGCTTTTGCGTAAAAATATCCCTCGTTTAATAAACGCTGATCTGCTTTTTCATCAGTGTAAATGAAAAGCCTTTAAAATGGTTCAGAGTAACCAGAGTATGAGATCACTGGAGGCTGTTTTGGGGTGCCTTTCTGGGGACGGATCAGCAAAACTGACCTGATATGAAAGCGCCAGGGGGCATCTGGCTGTAGTTGGCCCCAGCCAGAGTGAGAGCCGCTGAAGGTGCAGGTGTGAAGGGAGGGCCGTAGTTCTGTGGGGTGGCGTATGGGCCTGGAGGAATAGGCTAGATAAAGAGAGAAAGAGAGAGAGTGTGTTATAAACCTTAGAATGCAAAGGGATTTAGTTTTAAGCGGCTAAAAAACATACAAACTTAACTCAGAGTTGTATAAGATTCATTTTGAAACTTTGCACATTTTATTAATACCAGATGGCTGCAACAAATGTGAGCATATTTACTATTTTATATTATTTATTAATTCCTTTCTGTGTCAGTCATTATAAATATATTTCAATCGCATGGAATATGTTTAGAATTGAAATATACTTATACAAATATATTAATAGTTAAATATTTACAAGCCTGAGCATTTAGCAGTTGTGAAGAGTGTATGTACACTATTGTCGGTCAGTAAAAATTTTTATGTTTTTTTTTTTCAACGTGTTTCATATGCTCAACAAGGCCACATCTGTTTGATCAAAAATACAGTAAAAATTTAAAATATTATTATAATTTCAAATGAGCATTTTCTATTTTAGTACATTTTAAAATGTAATTTATTCCTGTGATGGCAAAGCTGAATTTACTTCAGTCTTCAGTGTCACATGATCCTTCAGAAATCATTCTAATATGATGATTTGATGCTCAAAAAACATTTCTTATTATCAATGCTGAAAACAGTAATATTTTTGTGGAAACCATGCAATTTTTTTTAGGATTCATTGCTGACTAAAAAGTTCAAAAGCATTTATTTGATCAATTTAATGCATCCTTACTGAACCAACCTTTTGAGCGGTAGTGTACTTTGTAATAATTTAATATCTGTATGAATATGTGCATTCATATGTATTTGCGTATTTACCGGTGGTGTGTGTGTCTCGTTGCCTTTGTTGGCCAGTCTGCTGAGGATGCTTCTCTCTGACATCTGCAGGCGGGCCGTGATCGGCGGGACTCTAGAGAGTGTGGCTGGGAGCCGCATTACGTCTGCCTTCATGTCACTCAGAAGCTCCTCCAGTTGGTTAAGAACTACAAAATTGTCCATCATTACAACATGCCCGGTTGTAGAAACTAATAGAAGCAGACAGGATGTGGTTGTAAAGTTAAATGTGTAATTGTTAATAGAATCTTCACACAAACTTCAGGAGCAGGAACATGTATTCAGAATGTCGACTTTAACAACTAAAAGAGCTTGAAGCATTATTATATTATATTCTTTACCAAATACTCTGAAATTCATTAAGCCTCAAAATAATTCGATTAAATATTTCCAAAACACAGTCACCTGTTCTTTGAAGAGAGGGTTTGAACTCTGTTGTTATTGTTAACTAAAAGTAAAATTAAAGCTAAAGAAAATGTTCTTGAATTGAAATAAAACTGAAATAAAATGAAATATAAATATTAGATGAAAAACTGAAATTTGAAATAAAATAAGCTGAAGTGCTAATATTACTTAAACTAAAAACTAAGCGAGTAAATAAGTAAATAAACTAAGTAAATAAAATGAAATATTTAAAACATGACAAAAACAAAATGAATTAAAAATATAACTGAAAATATAAAAAAGTTAAAGCTTTAAATAAAAGTTACAAAATATGAAATTAAAAAAATAAATACTAAACATGAAAAAGTGTATAAATAATACTATATTAGCACTTGTTTTGAAGCATATCAAAGACCTTTTTATCAATATCAGCTTTGAAAGCCAATCGACAGTTCAGAAGGCTAACTAAACGTGACAGTGAATTCTGATTGTCAAATGTGAAATTTATTGGCAATTTCAGACAATAATAAGAGTGACAAGCCAAGTCAACTGGTATCCAATAAATGGTTTATCGGCAAAGATTAAACAACACGCTTGAGAAAACTCCAGGACTTTAAAAGTGCCTTGTGTTCTTGAACTGTTCCCATATCAGAGCTGGCAGGAGCACTGGTCCCACTGGATCTATCCAGAAGCCTTTTATCAGACCCTCAAGACGCCAGCAAACTTTGTCCGAGTTACACACAAACATATTCCCTCTCATTTTTCATTTGAAGATATTTATGAGACAAATCCCACACAAACTTTCCTCACCCTTATGCAAGACGGCATTGGCAGGTTTGTTTCCTGCGAGCGATTCCTTGCTGAGATGTTGATGGGACTCAGCTAGACATTCAACTTCAGCAAAGCGAGCGTTCAGGGCCATGGCCGGGTGAGTCGGGTCCTGGGTCATGTTGAGGTACGCAGCCCGACGCAGCTGCTCCTCTATCACTAGGGCCTGCTCTAGCAACTGAGAGAGAAAAAGAGAGAGGGATCTTAGATCTAGAGATGTGTAAAACTAAATTAGTCAGCTAGTTGTTCAGGCAACCCACTAACTACTTGATATGGCACAGCAGCTAAAAATGACCATCTAAATTGGAATGGCTAAAACAATGGTGCTTCAAAAGACATTAAATTCAAAAAGCTACCAGCATGCTAAATAAAGCACTATATATTCAAACTAAAATATTATTATCCTTATAATATTATATATGCATTTTATGTTACTTTTTTATTCCATTATAGATTAGTGAGATAAATGTAATGTAATGTAGGCCTGGGCGATAAAACGGTATCGATATTTATCGACGGTACACCTTCTTCGATAACGATAGAAAAAAATGTTCAATATAGCGCATGATATAGGCTCGTGCTATGAGTGACGCACACAGCACACACAAAAACGAACACATGCTGAAATGAGTGCTGTGCCTGCCTGTGATGAGGAGATTGTAAATAAAGAATGAATATTAGTCGAATTTAAAATAAACATTTGAATGTTAGGTGTGCATCAGGGAGCGTCATCAGTGGCGCGTGAGATGCGGTGATGAAGTAAGTGACGTTGTTGCATCCCACGAGACGCGCCGCTGCCGCTACCGAAACCAAGCCATTCACACATGCATATTCAGTGCATTTTTTAGATGGACAAATATGACTGCTGCACTCGCGTCTCACACAAGAGATGTATAGAAAGCCATGCAGAGTTAAAACAGTTTAAACTTTTAGAAAACACATCACGAATTTGTGGAGGTTTATTCCTTTTCACTGCGTCTCATATGTTTTAAATGCAATCTGCGTGATGGGCGATTCGGCTCTTTGGATTAAGCAATGCATAAATACATGATGCTGTTTTGTTCACAATTGTTTATGCAATTTACGAAATTATATTTGATTTTTATGAGTTAATTTAGACGTAATTCACGTTTTTTATAGAGTTACTTCCTTGCGTTGACAATTTAAATGCGCTGCATTATTTTTCTCATTGCGCCCTCCTGTGGCCTCGGGAGACAAGACAAAAGTTTCCTTAAAACCTATTTAATCTGCATATAAAACATTAGAAATGAGATATTTGTTTAATTTTTATTTTGTGTTTGATTGTTAAAACAAAACATATTTGTTGTTTGTCTCAATAAATTGGGTTAATTTAAAAATACAGTGGTTAAATAAAAAAAAATTAAAATTCTATTGCTCTGTTTTAAAAAAGGTTATAAAAAATTTCAATAATTATCGATACCGAACGATATGAAACATTATATCGTTTATATCGTTTTTAGCTATATCGCCCAGCCCTAATGTAATGTAATAAATATAATTTATTCCTGTGTTGCATGTGTTGCAGCAGTCTTCAGTTTCACATGATCCTTCAGAAATCACTTCTTATCATCAACGATGAAAACAGTTGATGCTTATATTTTTGTGGAAACTGTTATTATTTTCATTCAAAAGAACAGCATTTTTTGAAATAGAAATCTTTTGTAACAAATTAACATCATCTTACTGACCCTACACTTTTGAACGGTAGTAATTTTTTCATTACATCATCTAAGCACAAGAGTAATCTCAAATTTCTGCTTTAAAAGAGTGAAGAAAAGACAATGGAAAAAGTATCATGGGTGAGACAGGCTGAGAAAAGAAAGAAAACCGATTAAAAAAAGACAAAGACTGAGAAAACAAGAGTTGGACTGAGGGAGAGTGAAACAGGGAGAAAGATAGGCTGCAAAATAATAAGGAATTAAGAAATTTATCGAACAGAATTGACAGAAAAATTACGTCTGGAAAGATAAACCGTTCCAGTGATTTATGAGCATGAGAAAGCACCAGCTTCCAATTAAAAGAAGTTCCACTGGAATAACGGCGGTTCTCAGGTTGCTCAACGTATTCGGAATTATGTAAGAGAAGAAGAGCGAGAAAGAGCGCGAGGGAGGCTGAGAAAAGAAAAAGGAGGATGTAGAGAAAAGGATATGAAACATGTGATGAAAAGAAAAACAGGAAAAACAATGAGACAAGTCTGTTTCACAAGAACGCGTGTCAGCATATTCAGGTTTGGGTTTGCGATTGTGACGTGTCGACATAACATCTTCAGGCAGGAGTCACACAAACAGCAGAACAAAAGGTAGAGTAAGAAGCATGCCAAAACAAGACACACAAGTATAGAATTATGACACAAATGACAGAACAAAAGAAGCAGCTTTCAAACAATGACCTACCGCAACGCAAGACAAAAAGCGTAACATAACTACAAAAGCCACAACGAAAACCAAATAAAACGCCACCACGGATATCACAACAAACAAAAAGAAAAGAAACTAAACAAAATATCGATACCGAACGATATGAAACATTATATCGTTGATAAATTGTTTAGCTATATCGCCCAGCCCTAATGTAATGTAATAAATATAATTTATTCCTGTGTTGCAGCCATTACTCCAGTCTTCAGTTTCACATGATCCTTCAGAAATCACTTCTTATCATCAACGATGAAAACAGTTGATGCTTATATTTTTGTGGAAACTGTTATTATTTTCATTCAAAAGAACAGCATTTTTTGAAATAGAAATCTTTTGTAACAAATTAACATCATCTTACTGACCCTACACTTTTGAACGGTAGTAATTTTTTCATTACATCATCTAAGCACAAGAGTAATCTCAAATTTCTGCTTTAAAAGAGTGAAGAAAAGACAATGGAAAAAGTATCATGGGTGAGACAGGCTGAGAAAAGAAAGAAAACCGATTAAAAAAAGACAAAGACTGAGAAAACAAGAGTTGGACTGAGGGAGAGTGAAACAGGGAGAAAGATAGGCTGCAAAATAATAAGGAATTAAGAAATTTATCGAACAGAATTGACAGAAAAATTACGTCTGGAAAGATAAACCGTTCCAGTGATTTATGAGCATGAGAAAGCACCAGCTTCCAATTAAAAGAAGTTCCACTGGAATAACGGCGGTTCTCAGGTTGCTCAACGTATTCGGAATTATGTAAGAGAAGAAGAGCGAGAAAGAGCGCGAGGGAGGCTGAGAAAAGAAAAAGGAGGATGTAGAGAAAAGGATATGAAACATGTGATGAAAAGAAAAACAGGAAAAACAATGAGACAAGTCTGTTTCACAAGAACGCGTGTCAGCATATTCAGGTTTGGGTTTGCGATTGTGACGTGTCGACATAACATCTTCAGGCAGGAGTCACACAAACAGCAGAACAAAAGGTAGAGTAAGAAGCATGCCAAAACAAGACACACAAGTATAGAATTATGACACAAATGACAGAACAAAAGAAGCAGCTTTCAAACAATGACCTACCGCAACGCAAGACAAAAAGCGTAACATAACTACAAAAGCCACAACGAAAACCAAATAAAACGCCACCACGGATATCACAACAAACAAAAAGAAAAGAAACTAAACAAAAGACTTATTTATATTCTTTATTTACAACATACCTTAAACCGCCTGGCCAGGAACTTGTTTTTCATCTCTAAGAAGTTTCCCTTGTTGACTTGAGTTTTGAAAGGTTCGTTAACGATGGCGAACTGCGGGTCGTTCTGAATGTCCTGCCACCGCGCATAGCCGTGGCTTCAACAGGTCAAGGATCAAAGCTCAAACCTGTCAACCTACACTAGACCATGATATGCGTTCAAATCTAAAGATCTTTATTTTCGATAAAAGAATAACAATTTTGCTGTCTGTAGTATTCGCTAAAGAAAACTGATGTATTTGTAGGAACTCAGTTTTTTCCATCTCATTTTATTTCATTGTTCTTCTTGGCTTGGAGCTCTAAACAAACTGTTCATTTAGCAAACGCAGTATAAATATACATTAATGGAACTGGATTATTTCTACAGCGACAGCAGCCTATCTCCAAGGATACCACACGATGCCTGCCAGCAGCCAGAAGTCGTGTCGCCGGTGCCAGATCTCATTGATCTTCCCTGATGAAATAGCCGCCCGCTCCTCGTTCTGCCAAAGAGTGTGGAGCTCTGTACATAAAAGAAACACACAACATGGCCAGATATCACTTACAATCCGTTTATACCTGCTGACGAATAAATAAACAAAACGCAACAATCCTCCGACAACAAAGCTAGCAAGCGTGTAAATCGAGTTATCGAGCTATAAACTACTCCAGAGTGTGGGCTGTATGCTTAGTGTTTGCTTGAAATGTTTTCTCAACGCTGGTGAAATGTTTATGAACCATAAGCATAAAGCCCTTGTTGTTTAGCTGTTCTCTTTTAAAGTTGTAAATTAAACTATATCCAGTGATTGGCTTCTGGGAACTGAAACTATTTATAGCGACTGGGGCTTGGAAACAAAACTCAAAGAAATAATAGACCAGACAAATGACCACCAGGGGTGTATTCCAGAAAGCACGGTTAACTTACCATCAGCTAAACCCTGAACTTTCGGTTGATTAACCCCAAACCTTGCTTACTCGAGGTACAGTATGTGGTTCCAAAAACGCGTCCGGGAGTAAGTTAATTCAACACAGAGTATGTTCCTGGTTAAGACTCAAGACATTCTCAACAGAGCGACGAATCGACGAGTCACTATGGAAACGGAC
>NW_015538065.1:1377275-1377862 GCF_001515605.1 Sinocyclocheilus anshuiensis
CCTGGGGTGTATTCCAGAAAGCACGGTTAACTTACCATCAGCTAAACCCCGAACTTTCGTTTGATTAACCCCAAACCTCCCTGAACTTTCGTTTGATTAACCCCAAACCTTGCTTACTCGAGGTACAGTATGTGGTTCCAAAAACGCGTCCGGGAGTAAGTTCATTCAACACAGAGTATGTTCCTGGTTAAGACTCAAGACATTCTCAACAGAGCGACGAATCGACGAGTCACTATGGAAACGGACGCTAAGAAAAAGCGAGCAATGCGGTTTCTTTCTTCTTCTTTTGTTCAATGGTCGTTTACATGCTTAGTGCATATCGCCACCTAATTGATGGTTGTGCAGTCATTTTTAGTTTTTTTCCATTTAATCTTTAATCCTTAAGAATATGAATTATATTGTTTGTTTGATGCTAATTATATATTAAGTCATATCAGATATGTATTTTGATTTAGAATTTAGACATTATAGAAAATTCCAATCCATGTGTGAGATGATAATAAAAAATGTAATAAATAAATATATACAGTGGGTACGGAAAGTATTCAGACCCCCTTCAATTTTTCACTCTTTGTTATATTGCAGCC
>NW_015538065.1:1377926-1381713 GCF_001515605.1 Sinocyclocheilus anshuiensis
AATAAATCTGCAAAAATGTCAACGATTCTGTGTTTTTCTGTCAATATGGGGTGCTGTGTGTACATTAATGAGGAAAAAAAAATAACTTAAATTATTTTAGCAAATGGCTGCAATATAACAAAGAGTGAAAAATTTAAGGGGGTCTGAATACTTTCCGTACCCACTGTATAATATAATAAATTAAACATTACCTTGTCATAGTGTTTTATAATTTATACAGATAACTGTTATATATGCCAATAAAATAAATATAATAACCATATTAGAATAACATATTACCTTATTTATTACTTATATTAGCGCTTCATCATTAACATATCGTACAAATATATATATATAATAGGCTATATTACACATTGTAATATTATATAATGTAGTGCGCTATCTGTCACGCCCACTGAAGGCTCGTCAGTAGATCACACGTGCGCTGATAGCGCTGAAGTGAACTAACCCTGGACCATAACCTGCTCCGGAGTTACTATGGTTACTTACATACCCTGAGGTTACTTACATAAGCTGAGGTTATCCGCTCGCTTATCCTCAAACATACCCGGTGTATGTCACATTACCTGCTTTTTGGAATACCCCCCAGACTGCTAACAGAGGGCTGGTAAATATTAAGGGGTGAAAATGTTCAATCAGGGATGCACAGATAATAAAATTATGGCTGATACCGATAAGCCAATACATTTTGTGTTAAGGCTAATACTAATAAATTAATTAGAATATTAAATTTTGATGCTGCTTTGACTATATTAATAATAAAATAATAAATTGTTTTAAAAGTTAAAAAAATTATTTTTATAAAATAGATATTATAATGTCCAGCATTTGATAAAGATTACATTTAAGAATGCCCATATTTACATAAAAATGTATTTAAATCAATTATTTAATTATTATTATTTGTGTTTTTAAGTGAGAATTAGATGGCAAATGTAAAAATGAGAAATGAGCATGCACAATTAAATATGACCTTAAAATCTTCTAATATCTGCTCGATAACCAATGCAACATGCATCATTACTTAAAATATTTACAAGTGAGTTTTATGATTTAGTTAACCAATTGTGGCATATCAGAGTAGTTAACAGTTAGAAATGGAAGAAAACAAACTTAAATAATATTTGATTATTATTCAAGTGACCTTGATGATATTTGTCAGGTGATGATTCATAGTAGATGAAAAATAATTTGGTGCTGGTCATTACAATCATCTTCAAATAATATCCCAGAATTTGTGATGAGAAAATGGCACTCCTACTCTTGAACTCTAACTTTATATTCCCAATACTCCCATTACAGTATCCACCCTTACCACATACCAATTATTCATAGTATTAGTCTCGCAGAGAAATATTGATGTATGCACTTATCCAGTATCTGCACACAAAACATAAACACACAAGTGTGCGTTTACATACTGATTGCCCATGAATATAAGCAGAATGCATGAAATCATAGGTTTTCGTATTTCAGCATTTTAGGAAATAATCAATGGTGAACGATGGAAACTAATCTAAGGGAAGCCTTCGCAAACCACTGACAGATGAAATCACTGCTTGCCGTTCCTGGTAAAACCGGTCAACAGAAGCTGAACTGCTCTTCAGAATGTGACCACACTGTCATGTTACCTCGACAACACACTGTTCCATTGCGTTTTATCATAACAGTACATGCTTCATTTTACATGAGCGAGCACCTTTACGTAATGTTGCCACAATTATCTGCCACAATTACTGTGCTTGTCATTACTTGGCAAACAATGAACTAGTGTGATGTTATAAGGATAAAAATGGATAAAGGTCCAGATGTGGCAATGAGTAGGATGGCCAGCCAATTGTAAGCGACACAATTGTTACTATAAGTGATGTGATCTATTGAACTAGCAATATGATTATTGACACTGCATCCTTAAAGCTGCAGGGTGTCATTTCTGTGCTATTAGCACCAAACAAAATTGAAAAATAAAGTTTCTAAACATGGTTCAGTTAGCCCCTACTGGCAGATGTCATTATTACACCATTCCTCCATTGACTGCCTTTCAAAACTAGTTGTGTGTGATGTGTGATTTTGCCCAAAGCTCATGAAAGTGCTAAGGAAAGTCTTGCCAAACAGCAAAATATATTTTCATACATATATTTAAATATATTTCAAAATAGGCTATGAAATGGTAATGGATATTGGCAATTTAGGAAATATACGAAATATTAGTAATTCATTTTTATATATATTTCGTGTACAACCCCAATTCCAGAGAAGTTGGGACATTTTGTAAAATGCAATAAAATAAAGAATCTGTGATTTGTTCATTCTCTTTAACTTTTATTTAATTGACAAAAGTACAAAGAAAAGATTTCCTAAGTTTTCACTGACCAACGTAAATGTATTTTGTAAATATGAACACATTTTGATTTTGATGGCTGCAACACACTCCAAAAAAGTTGGGAAAGAGGCATGTTTAACACTGTAACATCAACCTTCCTTTTAATTACAATGTTTTATTGTTTGGGAATTGCGGATACTAATTGTTAAAGTTTTGCAAGCAAAATTTTTGTCCAGTCTCACTTGATACAAGACTTTGTCGTCGTCTTATTCACCTTTTCATGACTGGTCATACATTTTCAATTGGAGACAGATCTGGACTGCAGGTAGGCCAGTCTCACAAATTCACTCTGTCTCTACAAAACCACGCTGTTGTAGCACATGCAGAATGAGAGCTGGCATTGTCTTTATCTAATAACCATGGACTTCCCATGAAAGACATCATCTTGATGGCAGTATATATCTCTGTACAATCCCAATAAACCTGGTGTAAAATACTAAACATCAGACCAAAATACCAGATGTCTTTATGTGCCACAGAGATCTGCATGTGTGAACAACACCATAAAACAACAATTGCCAAACAGACAACACCGAAACAGGTGAACACATTTCTGCCCACAGATCTGACTGTAATGAGAGCAACTGCAACTAAAGCCATGGACATTGGTCCATTGGAGTTCATGACGACATGGGTGATAAAAACACCAATTCATCTAGAAAATGTCCCCAGCAGAACTGGGGTCACTGCAACTAAAGCCATGGACATTAGTCCATTGGAGTTCATGACGACATGGGTGATAAAAACACCAATTCATCTAGAAAATGTCCCCAGCAGAACTGGGGTCTCTAATGCTCATGACACAGCAGACTGTGAAGGCTCAACTGCAAGAGCAGCATCAGGTGTTACACACTCAGACTGCACTGAAACAATAGCAGTAATTCAGATCTGACCAATGAGACTCAGTTTCATATGACATCTGGAATTAAAAGTACAATACATGATGATGATGTAGTTAAAATAATTCCACATGTCTGTGGACTGATGAGATGAGAAGTTCAAAATTAATGAGAAGTTCAGAATTAACTGTGGAAGCCACCAGCCCCAAGCCAAGACAGCAGAATTGTTAGACCATAACCTGAAACACGGGAGATGGGTGTGAAGACACTTGAAGGGGCCAGTCACACCTCACAGTAGAACATTACTACACAAATATCTATATGGCCTCCCGGATTAGCACCGGAACTAAATTTTTGCAACACAGATTGCTATAGATTAGACTCCGGACTCCGCCCAGACATGAGCACAGAACACAAACCCCATCTAGACTTTCCAGTCTGAACACTACACATAACACATAACAATGATGGCTTAGATTACAAACGTGGTACTCCACTAAAGATCCATTGTCCATCTTCACACTGACAGAACCACATAGCCTCACACACATAGGACAATATA
>NW_015538065.1:1382727-1385323 GCF_001515605.1 Sinocyclocheilus anshuiensis
ACTATATTATTCCAAAGACTCTCCAGAGACCAGAAATAATATTATTTTAATATATACTATTTTAATATAATATAATTATATTATAAATCAATTATAATGTACATTATATTATAATCGCCAAGCATGGCATTACATAGAGAAATGTGATTTGATAACCCTTACAATTAAATTTCATTGGTCTGCTACCCAGTGCCCAAAAGGGAGGAGGTGGAGGTGTGTTTTCATTTCAATAGTGTGGCACCAGAGACTGAGGAGCACCAACTAAAAATTTTATCTGATCAGAGAGAGTGGCTAACATTATTTGGAAATTGAAACATCCAAATTTCAATGCAGAATTCAGAAGCTCTGAATTTGCACCTAATCTTGCTCCTTAAAAAAAAAAAAAAACTAGAAAACATTTGTATGGAAGTATTTTGATCCAGATCTCACCTCATACTCGCAGTCTGAGGCGAGTTACCAGTTACAGCAACAGTACCAAATTTACATTACAATTGTAAAACTTCCTTTCCTTTGTTTGGAGCATGACTGTATTTACACAAAGCCACGGTCGAATGCAGCCACACAGCACTATTTGATCTTTTAAATTTACTTGAAAAATAATGAAAGGGGGGTGTAAAATACTAAACATCAGACCAAATTACCAGATGTCTTTATGTGCCACAGAGATCTGCATGTGTGAACAACACCATAAAACAACAATTGCCAAACAGACAACACCGAAACAGGTGAACACATTTCTGCCCACAGATCTGACTGTAATGAGAGCAACTGCAACTAAAGCCATGGACATTGGTCCATTGGAGTTCATGATGACATGGGTGATAAAAACACCAATTAATCTAGAAAATGTCCCCAGCAGAACTGGGGTCTCTAATGCTCATGACACAGCAGACTGTAAAGGCTCAACTGCAAGAGCAGCATCAAGTGTTACACACTCAGACTGCACTGAAACAGTAGCAGCAATTCAGATCTGACCAATGACACTCAGTTTCATATGACATCTGGAATTAAAAGTACAATACATGATGATGATGTAGTTAAAATAATTCCACATGTCTGTGGACTGATGAGAAACTGAACGTGAAACTGATGAGAAGTTCAGAATTAACTGTGGTTCTCTCTGTATTTGATTCTGTCTCAGGCTGACCACTGCAATTCCTTGGAGGACAGATACCAAACTACTAATGCAAAACACATGTATCATTATTTCATCAAGAGGAACAGGACTGAATTACACATGAACACATTTGCATGACTAGTCACAGATCGATGGTGTAACTTCTAAAACACAGAGGCAGACGAGTCCTTACAATTTAAAATATTTAATTTCTGATTGTTATTGGGGTGGTTGACAAGCCAGAGGGCCCCTGGCTTCCCAACACATCACTAAAAACAAAAACATTATCAACATTATCAAATGTGAAGTGCCTGCACTTCATTTCTATCAATCAATCATAAAAATGTACAATTCTACCAAACCATCAACTGTGACTTAGCCTGCATATCAGATACACACACACACACACACACACACACACACACACACACACACACACAGGGGGCTAGGCAGAGGGTCTAGAAGAACCGCTGATTAATGTTTGAGTATTACATGGGTAACTGTAGGGGGCTAAACAGACCTACTATTTAAAGTATATTAAATAGTATTAGCCACAAAACCTCTGGCTAAGGGTCAGACTGGCGAGTTTGTTATCGTGGAGCCCACGCGTAGCGGCCGCCGTGAGGCATCCTTAATGACATAGATTCCTAATCAACGAGTAAAATATAAGTAAAGAGTTAACTAGAATAATCAAATGTCAGAATAATTAGAGACCGACAAACAACCAAGTGTGTGGACCTTACACCTCCATGTCAACAGTACCTTCGCACATATGGCAGTCACCCATGACGTTTGCACCAATGCAACCCCATACCATAACAGATGTTTGCTTTTACTTCTGTCGCTAATGAAAGACTGGATGGTCCCTTTGGTCTTTGGGACCAGTGTTAATTTTGACAGCAAATTTTGATTTAGTTTTAGTCATAGTCTTTTGACTAAAATGCCATTTAGTTTTAGTCATATTTTAGTCATCTTTTTAGTTTTAATCGACTAAATATCATACAATTTTAGTTGACTAAATCTACAGTAAAAATGGGTTTAGTTACAGTGTAATGCATTTATTAAGCATTTCTCTACAATTTCCAAACTCATTATATAGGTTTGATATTAAGGTTTTATCATGATAGACACCGATTTAACTGCGGTTTAGTTTTAGTCATATTTTAGTCATCTGAATTGTTTTTAGTTTTAGTCTAGTTTTAGTCGACTAAATATCATAAGATTTTAGTCGACAAAATCTACAGTAAATTTAGTCGGCTAAAATCTAATGGATTTGTTACAGTGCATTTATTAAGCATTTCTCTAAAATTTCCAAAATCATTATATAGGTTTGATATTAAGGTTTGATCATGATAGACACCGATTTAACTGCGGTGACACATAACCAGAACATGGTCTTCTTTTTAATGAAATACCAATGGTTATATAGGCTAATTATGCATTCTTTATAGCAACTTGTTTACCATATTCTTCATTCTT
>NW_015538065.1:1385376-1385916 GCF_001515605.1 Sinocyclocheilus anshuiensis
CTTCTTTTTAATGAAATACCAATGGTTATATAGGCTAATTATGCATTCTTTATAGCAACTTGTTTACCATATTTTTCATTCTTTGAAGCAGACATATTTATTTCTATAAATAAATTTAGTTGAATCTTTAGGGCTACTAAAGTTTTTCAGTCAAGAGCAGTGCGTGATTTTGTCTTTCTTTTGTTGCTTGATTAACATCAATAACTCGGACAATAGCAACTAAATTAGGCTGCTATCCCTTTAAAACCGAATGCACAGCTGCAATGGATGCAATGTACTTATACACGTGCTCCCTACTGTTTACGTTCACTTAAGACATAATCAACTGTGTTTACGTGAATGCTCGTCAAAACGAACAATTCGACATCAATTTGTGTGTAATTCTCCATTAATGCGACGCGAAAGAGTACTCACGCACTGTGAGACGTGCTTTCTGTGTGTGTATGGTTCAGTGTCTGAGTCCTCTCTTGCGTCATCAGATTTATCCATATGTCTGCTCTTCTCTTACTCCCACATATTGACATTTTTGAACGTTTTATG
>NW_015538065.1:1385931-1387251 GCF_001515605.1 Sinocyclocheilus anshuiensis
GTGCTTTCTGTGTGTGTATGGTTCAGTGTCTGAGTCCTCTCTTGCGTCATCAGATTTATCCATATGTCTGCTCTTCTCTTACTCCCACATATACATTTTTTAACGTTTTATGCGACGTGCAGCAAGTGTATGTTAGCTTATGTCCTGCCGGTTCATATGTACGCATCTAACCGCCGAACCACGCAGCAGATTCGTTCTGAATGAATCTCTTCCCAAATCGTCCCTCCCTAACATCCCTAATGTCAATAGATTTACGTCATAGTTTTTGTCATTCAAAAAGAGTTTAATTTCGTTATCGTCTTGTTGTCATCGGTGAAAAAAAATTAACACTGTTTGGGACTGAGAACTCGAAATCCATTTTTCCCGGAAACAAGTTGAAATATGGACTCATCTGAGTACAGCACACATTTTCACTGTCTTTTGGACTATCTGAGATTAGCACTGGCCCAAAGAACCCAGCAGCATAGCTGCATGGAATTGATGTAAAGCCTTCTCCTAGAGTAACAGATATTCAAGTTGCATTTCTTGATGCAGCAGCAGACTGTGGTAAATGAAAGTGGTTTTTCTGAAGTACTCCTGAGCCCATGTGGCTATATTTAACACCGCAGCATGACGGTTTCTTATGCAATGCCATTTGAGGGCTCAAAAGTCAAGCACATTCAACTGAGGTTTCCTGCCTTGCCCTACATGTACTGTGAGTTCTCTGGATTCCTTTAATCTTTTCAAAATATTATGTATGGTACTTGTTGAAAGATCTAAATTTTTTGCAATTTTGCATTGCGAAATGTGATTTTTGACACTTCTCTCGTGAAATTTGGCACAAAGTAATGAGCCATGTTCCAGCTTTGCTTGCAAAGACTGAGATGCTCCTTTTATACCCAAACATGATACCTTGAACTATTACCAGTTCACCTGCTTACTGTGAACTGTTTCAAAACAGTTTAATGTGGATATG
Organism: Sinocyclocheilus anshuiensis; assembly: GCF_001515605.1. Lineage (NCBI taxonomy): Eukaryota > Metazoa > Chordata > Actinopteri > Cypriniformes > Cyprinidae > Sinocyclocheilus > Sinocyclocheilus anshuiensis. The sequence continues at coordinate 1,386,887 of NW_015538065.1, forward strand.
TGTGTGTGTGTGTGTGTGCATATGTAACGATATCAAAATCTCACAATACGATAATATCTCATTATGAAGTCCAATGTACGATATTTATTCCGATATTTAAAACGTTACCCATTTAAACCGCTAGCAATATATAATGCACTTTTAAGCTTTTATTTTGACGGAAATGGCAGTAGAGCTTTTATTTTGAAGGTAACATTTCTGATAATTTGTTCATATTTACAAAATACATTTACATTGGTCAGTGAAAATTTTGGAAAACTTTTTTTTGTACTTTTGTCAATTATATTAAAGTTAAAGAGAATTAACAAAACCACAGATTCTTGATTTTATTGCATTCAACTTCTCTGGAATTGCGGTTGTATATA
>NW_015538065.1:1387261-1388134 GCF_001515605.1 Sinocyclocheilus anshuiensis
TCAAGGGTGATAGGGTTACAAATGGGACTTTGAACTTGGATAATGGCTTGCATGTGGGTTGTTCTGACTTGAGAAAACAGAAATGGAATTCTGCTTTGGAAATTGTTTTAATGGGATATTTCATCCAAAAATGAAGATTGTCATTTATTTACCCTCTTGTTGTCCCTAAATTGTCTTCTATACATATACTATATATATGTGAGTGTGTGTGTGTGTGTGTGTGTGTGTGCATATGTAACGATATCAAAATCTCACAATACGATAATATCTCATTATGAAGTCCAATGTACGATATTTATTCCGATATTTAAAACGTTACCCATTTAAACCGCTAGCAATATATAATGCACTTTTAAGCTTTTATTTTGACGGAAATGGCAGTAGAGCTTTTATTTTGAAGGTAACATTTCTGCTTCAGTGAAAACAGGCTTACAAAAATGCCTCTCACTACAAATCTAGTGACATGCTGTAATCATCTGCTGCGAAAATAAAGCATAACTGGAGGCCATTGGGTTCCCAAATGTGTGCTAAACACAGAGCACATGCAATAAACAAGTTCACTGCATTCAATGTGAACTGAGCCGTTCTGAGACTTTAAAGACCTTTAATGTTAGAATAAGAAGTTTAAATATATTTGAAAAACTGCACTTTTTGCCCGGAAGACCTATCGTTTCATATTGTCATGTGACCACGATGATATCGAGACAGTTTTGCTATCGCGATACCACGATATTGATATCAATATCGATTGATATCGATATTGATAATATCATTCCATTAAAATACCATTACATCCCATATATATATGAGCAATATCACTCGAGTACGAGAGCGATACCGGCTCTATATCAGCATGGATGTGATTAGGCCGTA
>NW_015538065.1:1388483-1389232 GCF_001515605.1 Sinocyclocheilus anshuiensis
GTTTTTTCTTTGAACAATTACATTTTGGGCTAAAAGTGTGTTGTAACGCATGCGTTACTGAACATGTACAGAGTAAAATATTACTGAAAATTGATTAGTAATGCCTTACACTACTGCGTTACAGCAAAAAGTAATCAGTTACTGTAATGCATTACTTTTGTAACGCGTTACTCCCAACACTGCATATCAATGCATAACTACTCCAGTATAGCTGCTCTTCCTTGTTAACCAAAACAGAATATCCACATTTTTCACATATTTCATTGCAGTGCTCAGTTCCATAACATTGGAATGAATTTTATCTATTGATCTGGATCTACACCAGGGGCGTTTCCTCTGAGGAGGCAAGGGAGGCAGTGTCTCCTCAAAAAATTGGATGACAAAATAATCGATATTACAAACATAAATCGCACATATTACTAAATATAGCATTAAAAGTATAAAAGTAACTCGTTTTTATTTACAGCGGAGGCTTGCCTCCCTTCAGTCCATAGACTTACAACAGAGACCCCTTAGCGTGCCGTGACTTTTCTGGGTTGTAATTGAGAATGAATGGGGGAAAGTCACGTGACTATCGGTTATGACTGAATATGACTGGTTCATGCAATAAATCCTCTTGTTTTCATGCGAGCTCTCGGCCTGAATGAAGAAAATTATGGCGTTATTGACTAATTATAAAGTAAGTAAACAACTCTCCCGCTTAGATACCACTACTTTGTGTCACGTCAAAATAAAACTTGAAATGGTCT
>NW_015538065.1:1390002-1394882 GCF_001515605.1 Sinocyclocheilus anshuiensis
CTGGCAGTGGCAGCAGATATGCGATCAGATTTCTAATTTGAGGCTGTATTACGTCGATTCTGGCACCGAACATCACAAAAAGATGATATTTTAAGCTCCTTATGTAGCTGAATCTGCGCTGATTTAAATGGGCCGCCTCCAGTTTCCCCTTTGTTTTGCTGCCTCCAGCTAGCGCAGTGACGTCGCTGACCCTAGTTACCTGTGGTTGGCCTGGTCGTGCGTCATTCAGAAAACAACAGGCCAATCAGAAGAGAGGCTCATGAATATTAATTAGACAGACCAAAATCGACCTGTTCTCAGCAGAGCTCCTGAGAGAGGAGCTGTAAAAATCAGAAAATAAGATGACTATTAAAAAGAACAGCTGAACATCAGTTCACAAATAAAAAATATTGGTAACATTTTAAAATAAGGTGTCATTTAATGTGTTAACTAACATGAACAAACAATGAACATTTATTACAGTATTTATTAAGCTTTGTTTACATTAGTTAATACAAATACTGTTGTTCATCGTTAGTTCATGTTAGTTCACAAGTCATAAACTAATGTTAACAAACACAACTTTTAATATTTTAATAGTGCATTAGTAAATGTTGAAATTAATATTAAAGGTCCCATATTGTCAAAACTGAAATTTTCTGTTTTTTTTCACGATAACTGAGGTCTAGGGGCTATTTAACTACCAACATTATTAAATTGTTTCCAAAATACTGTTCAAATTGTTACCGCCTTTAGTTATTATTTTGGAATAAATATAAAACTGCATAAAAACACTATGAAATGTATAATTAGTATTAAAAATATATATAAAAAAAAATAATAATATTAATAAAATACAAAATAGAATTACATTTGTTCTTTCTTATGTAATATTTATATATAAATATATATTTATATATAAAACTGCCTCCTCATTTTAAAACACCACTGCACACCACTGATATATGTATTATATATATATATATATATATATATGTATATAACTGCCTCCTCATTTTAAAACACCACCGCACGCCACTGATATATAAATACTATTTTGGAATTTTAAATAAATATATTTTAAATTTGAAAAAGGTATTTTCTGAACCTGTGCTGTTTAAAACATAATTGAATTATGAATTATTATGTTTAAAACAATAATTTAAAAGAAATACTGAGCACCTCCCTGAGCAGATAAATGGGAATGCTTACAGACACCTTCAACATGTTAAGTATTTCAACACAGACAAAATGGCACACAGCAGCTTTAAACATTTTTTTTTGTATTTACCTGTGAATCCTCCATCTGCGATGTTGAACATAAACCGTGGACGCTCTGTGGGTTTGCTGTTACCTTTGGGCACCTCCTCCCTCTGCCCTCTGACCTCCTTCACAGCATCCTTTTCACCCTTCACCTCCTCTGTGACCCGATAGAAAAAAGAAAAACATGTTTACATCGTGTTTAGTTTAGTTATTTATTCCCTACATTAAAACACAAAAATTAAGGCTTAAATTCAGTGGTACTGAAGGTTGCACCATTGATTTTAGGTGCTGTTTTTGTGAATGTATGTGTATAAACAACTTTGGTCCAATAGTTTTTCCTTCTTCACTATGCAACTATATATAATACACAAAAAGCGAAGAAAGAAAGAGTAGCATTGTAACGTTCACCTTTTTTGACATCTGAGGGCTGATCTAATTTCTCTTTCTTTTCTGTTGTTTCTGTGGAAGGAGACGTCAGTTCACTTTTCTCTTTTTCTTCTCCAGCCTTTTCTCTTTTCTCTCCCTTGTCCCCTTTCAAAGCCTCTGTAATGACAGACAACAATTAACCACAAATCACAATAAAATGACTGATTGGCACTACAGCCAATCAGATTTCACCATTTGCTGCCACAGTTACCTCTGCTCTCATCTTTAACAGATGGAGAATCTGACGGTTTCTCTGGGGAGGCCTCTTTGTCAGTGCTCTCCTCCACTTGTTTTTCTTTCTCATTCTTTTCTTTTGGAGAAGACTGAGAGATGGCAGGGCTTTCTTTTGTTTTTGAGTCATCAGAAGCTTTTGTTGGACTTTCGGATGTCTGAGCGTTTTCACTAGATACAGGGTCTTTTTCGCCATCTTTCACTGTGGTGGAAGTCTGGAAGAAGAGAAAGAAACACATTCTTTATTTGAGTGTCGTATAGATGAAGTTACAGTTTACAAACAAATGCTTGCAGAGGCATTTCTAGCTTCTTCAGGCACTCCGGAATGGCCATTTAAGTTGTATCCAGCCAAAATCATTTTGTATCAAGCAACAAATAAATCAAATAAAAATGTCATTATTTTATAACAGATGTTCATTATATTACATTATAGCAGATGTTTAGCTAAGAACAGTTGCTAATGAAGGGCTTGGGACTGTTTGCTTCCTGCTTTTTCAGGCATCCTGGAAGAGAACTGGTTTGCATTACATGACCAAAAGAAAAAAAAGAGAAAATTCCAAAAAGTGCTTTGTATGGGGTTGAAACACCCAGTTTGTTGAAGGTTTGGGCCTTTAGATTTCCATCAGGATATGTGATTGAATGAAAGAATGCCTTTTATTGTCATCATTATACATATGTACAATGAAATTATAATTATGGCTTATGACAATGTATTATTCCATGCAATAAATAGAAAGGATTATATTTCACAAAATGTAAATTCTGTCATAATGTACTCATCCTCATGTCATTCCAAACTTGTATGAGTTTCTTTCTTCTGTGGAACACAAAAGATACTTTGAAGAATGTTGGTAACCAAACCGTTTTGGTACCCATTAATGTCCACTGTATAGACAAAAACAACACTAGCACATTTTTCAAAATATCTTCTTTTATGTTCCACAAGAGGGTGAGCAGATGAAGACCGAGGACAAAATTCATTTTTGGGTGATCTATCCCTTTTAAGTACAATCAAAAGCAGTTGTTATTGTATGGTAAATGTCAAATGGCATTACCTAAGGTGTGTATATTTGAGCAACAAAAGATATTTTGCAATTGTTTTAAGTTTTATTTCAAATAAATGTCGTTCTTAACTGTTAATCAAAATCCTGTCCATGCAGATCCTGTCGCCGATCAATCGTGCAATGTGAACACAGCAGCGACTGACTGCTACCTCAGATAGTCGTGCAGTGTGAAAACAACGGTGACCCGACGACTTTGAAAATCGTGCAGTGTGAACTCGGCATTAAAATGGGGAAAAGTGGTCTCATCCTTTGTATTGTGTGTCTATGTGTACCACACTGAACATGGAGAAAAAAAGAAGAGCGTGCAGTGTGAACTCGGCATAACAATCAGCATATTAAATAAATGCAGCCTTGGGGGGCACAAGAGATTACAAATACATAAATACGTATTTTACCAACCCCAAACCTCTGAACAGTAGTCTATGCCACACTCTAAATTTATTATAACTTCATGATAAATTACATTATATAATGTTTTACAGATCATTAGAGCCATCACTAAAAGGAGCTTGTCAGAAGAACCTGGAAGCATGATTACTATGTGGTTTCAGAAATTTTATCTCCATGAAACACACAAACAGACACACATGCTGCTCCACACCTTCTGACACAACAGATTTAAACAGACAGGTTCACATAATGTTTTGCTAAACCTACATAATAAAATAATCCCTGCCACACCCTGCCACACACACACACATTTGTTTATCATGCTGGATATGTTTTTCTGTTGTTCTAATATTACTTCTATTGTTGTTATATTAGGCATAATGCCCTTTTATAACCCCTAAAGCTAACCACTGCCCAAACCTTTCATTTATTTCCATTAAGACATAATCTAATATGCTTATTATGCAGTTTTCCTTGTTGGATGTTCTCCACAAAGCAGGTGATTTCAGGTTTTGCATTTGGTCCTCACAACACACACACACACACACACACACACACACACACACACACACACACACACACACACACATACCTCTCCATGTTTTGTGCTTTCCACACTCTCCCCCTCCTTTTCTTCTTTTGCTTTTTCCTTCTCTCTCTCTCTTTCTGGTTCTGTCAGGGATTCACACTGGTCTTTCTCTGCCTCTTTTGAGCTCTTTTCTATCTTGTCGGGTGGAGAGGGAGTGGCTGTGGGAACAGGTTACGGCAGGTAAGGTCACTGTGTGTGAGAGATTCTCTCTTTGAGCTGCATATATCAGGGTTTTGGGTGGGTTTGTACCTGGTTTGGAGGTGCACGGTGTGTTGTTGCAGCTCATTTCAGGTGTGGGAGTGTCTGTCTTAATGGCAGGCCAAACACACCTGCCTCTTCAATGCAGTAACTCAAGTGCTTGTGTGAATCAATCAATCAATCAATCAATCAATCTCTATCTGTATGTCTGTCTATCTATCTATCACAGCTAGGTGGAGCACAACAAAAAAGAATGCAGGGTTTTCAACACACATTTTACAGTTTAACTATTTTAACACTTAAAACAGGACAAGACACTTAAAAATGGCATGAGACATGATGCAATGGCCCGTGATGTCTGTCTGAATGTGTATGGCTGTAGCAGTGGTGCTTAATACGTAGCCAAGAAGATTTTATCAGCTGTATGAAAAGATAAGGCATAGCATTGTAAAACATCATTAAAGGGGTCATATGATGCAATTTCAATTTTTCCTTTCTCTTTGAAGTGTTACAAGCTCTTGGTGCATAAAGAAGATCTGTAAAGTTGCAAAGACTAAAGTCTCAAATCCAAAGAGATATTCTTTATAAAAGTTAAGAGTCAGCCACGCCTACCTAAAATGGCTCATTCTAACATGCCCCCACATATCTACGTCACGATGTCGGAAGATTTGCATAACGCCGCCCAAATGTTCACGCAAAGAAAGAAGGCGTAACTTTTATTCTCGCTGTAGTATTGTTGT
>NW_015538065.1:1394944-1399852 GCF_001515605.1 Sinocyclocheilus anshuiensis
GTTTCCTGATCCTGGTAGAGTAGACTACAATGCCGGCTGTTCTGACTCACAGACTGCAAGTAAGTTTTTTATATTAAAGAATTTGTCACTGACGATTCAAACGCGAGTTTTGGGCAGTGTAGAATAGGGCTTGTTGTTTGTCATTTCTCCGATCACAAATGCAGACAAATGCAGACATGGTTTTATGTTTACGCGGCGAGATGCAACGCAGTGCGTTAAAAGACAGTATAAGTCATTATAATCCATAATTATGTCCCCACTGGATGCAACGAATGCCTCGTTTATAATGGGTTTTCATGTTTTTGAATCATCACTCCGGCCTGACAGGGCATCATCACAATATAGTGAGGGGCGTAACATTTCCGTCACACGCTTGAGGTATTTGGCCAATCACAACGCACTGGATAGCTGGCCAATCACAGCACACCTTGCTTTTCAGACTGATGAGCTTTGTAAAAATCAACGCGTTTCAGAAAGGCGGGGCATAGAGGAGAAACAATAATGTACATTATGTGGAAAATAATGTGTTTTTTTAACCTTAAACCGCATAAACACATTTCATTACACCAAATACACAAAATAATGTTCTTTTTAGCAACATCATATGACCCCTTTAAAAGATTAATATTAAGAACATTTACTACCAGTCAAAAATTTGGCAGAAGTCTCTTATGCTCATTTATGCTCATTTTAAACCAAAAATGCAGTAAAAACAGTAAAATTGTGAAATATTATTACAATTTAAAACAACCATTTTCTATTTTAATGTATTTTAAAATGTAATTTATTCCTGAATTTTTTTCCATCAGCCATTACACTAAACTCAAGTAATGTTGAATAGAGTTGTGCTGCTTTACATTTTTGTGGAAACCATGACCCATTTTTTTCAGTATTTGTTGATGAATAGAAGCGAACAGCATTTATTTGAAACTTTTGAATGGTAGTGTATATAATTATATATTTGATTTTATTTCATCCAAAAGCACTATTATCACTCTGAAATGTGACAGACCCACCTTCTTCTTTACCAGAGACATGACCCCTATCCGCGTGAGAACCGGCTGCCTGCAGAGCCCCTCGCGCGGGACACCGTCAGCGAACGTCTCTGAACCGTCAGCCACCGGTTCACAGAGGTGCCTCATGAAGAGCGACACGTACGCCCTGCCAGAGAAACAAAGTAAATGGAAAAGAGAAAAGTTTCCTTAGCAGTGCCCAAGTCTGAAGTTTACACACTTCTGTATCAAATGACATTTTCCAAACACATTTACTGGTAAAGAAAGTCATACTTGAACTCTTTTTCACTCTTTCCACGGAGGTCTCGCACGAGCCACTGGCAGGAAAAGGCGTCCTGAGCTGGCATCCCCCATCTCATGATGGCATTCAGGAAGGCTTTTCTCTGGCGCGTGTTAAAGCCCAATACCTGACCAACACACACAGACACACGATTAGGCAGAAGATGACAGATTGCATTTTTATGTAAATTGTTTTAATCTAATCAGGCCTTATACGAAAAACAGACATGATTTTATTGACATTATGAAACGTTACTGGGAAGTTCTCAAAACTGGAAAAATGCAGCCCTGTTATCTCCAGCTCTATGTCAGTCAATTTAATTATAAGAGGCACTGATCCAGAGACGCTGTATATACTGGACACGCAGGCGACCTCCAGATAAGCAAACACTTGGAAAATACACTATAAATCACATTAAACTGTGACCAATAGGCTTGTGTTGATTTTACACTGAGCATGCATCTTTTAATGGCCATTTACAATAGTTGTGCCAACACAAACGAACAAGTAAAGAATAGCTGCACGATACCTCAATGTTGCCGCCCACTCTGGCCAACAGGGGTGGCAGTGGTTTATCCTTCTCGTTTCGGAGCTGCCTGCGTGACTGTCTGCGACCTGGACGAGGGGAGAGGAGAGTCAGCCAAGAGATCAGTTCAACATGTCCATCTCACTGAGCCAGCATCAGGAAACATGGTTACAGCACAGGAAGGATACATTATCCTGAACAGCTGCAATACATAAACTGTGAATGTGCCTCCAGAAGAATAGCAAAACCAGACAAAACCACAAGACGTCCCAACAAGGTGCCAAAAGGAGCAAATGAATGTCTTAATGAAAATCCAAAAGGGGCCAAAACGTGGGGCTTAGCAGTTATATTTGTACATTTATAAGTGAAGCTTGCACGAGCAACACTCACTGTGAGTACAGTAATAGCATCTCTCCTAAACTGCATGATTTAAGCTGCAATGTCCATAGCACAAACGGTTTTTAATGTAATTTTTTAATATTTTAATACTTAAACAATAGTATATTGTATATGTAGAAATTGTTTTAATAGTTTAATACTTTGGTTAGGGGGTTTATATATAGTCCATTCCAGCGCAACAATTTTTTACAGCTTTAACATTAATATTAATTTATAAACATAGTATTGTTTTATAAATGTAATATTGTATAAATATAATATTATTCTTATTCATTCATTATACATCAACTAATATCAATTTATACAGCTTAAAAAAGTTAAAACTGTATCATGTATATGTAGAAATAACAATAACCTAAACTAATTAACGCTGTAAACATATTGTTCATTTTTAGTTCAGTTGAACATCATTCCAACCTAATTATAAATAACTTAGAATAAGTTTGGTTGATAATAACATGATATTTAATTATTAGTTATAACATTGTATTATGTTTCTTTTTATTTATATTAAGAACAATATGTGAATATTAATCGAGAGTGTGTCTGCTTGCTCCTCACCCTCAGGTCTCTCATCAAAGTCCTCATCTTCCTCCTCTGAGCCCACTGAGTATTCTGATTGGTTATCTGAAATGTCAGCATGCCACTCTGTAAAAGCATATCGAAAAGAGCACTGTCAGTAATAAACAAACCACAGTGCAGAATATGGTTAGCAGTAGTCAAACAATTTCCATTCACCAGAACCTTCAAATAAAGCCCAACCAAAATCTTATATATCAGTTTGGCAACGCTCTCCAACAGTGGAAAAAAGACAGATGTGATCGTTTCAAATTTGGCTCTTTTGTGACAAAATGTTCTGTATCTCCACTTATCTAACCCTGCACAGGCATTCTGTTCAAATTCAGCTGTCAGAGAGAATGATTTAGTCCTACAGGAAAACACAGGGCTGTTTAAACCAAAATGAAAACCCACAAATGTCAATGATTGAAGCACAGGCTGCTGTCAAACGTTTAAAAAGGCCAGCAGATTGTTTTCTGTGCACATGTAATATATTCTGCAGAGAAGATGCTGCAACATTATGACCCTGCAACTCAGGCTGCTTGGATACACAAAGAAAAGTATGTGTACCTAGAGTTTATCTCAGTTATCACTGTAATTATGCAGCTGTAAGCGCCATCAGAAAACCAAAAATTCTATATTGTTCCTTTCTGGAGAAAACCTCCTTTTTCATTTCTGTTATTTGTCTTTTTCCTGACCGTTTTGTTTTTCTCTTTTTTGACACATAAATGAAAAGCTGCCACACTTCGGCATCACCTGGGTGTTGTGGATGTAGCCATTTTTGAATCAACTGCATGTGGCTGTTCTAACCTGACCAAAACAGCAGTGTGTGGGATATAGCCTTTCTGTCCCACTCAATCAAAAGTAACATAGTAAACCACATGCCAAAAATGAAGCTGCTACAAGATGTAATTTTGGAGATTTATATGAGATAATACGCTGCATTTATATGAGAAGCACAAACATGGTTTATTGTAATAAAAGGCAAGAAAAATGGGCTAATTAAAATTCAGTGGCCTCCAAAAGTCTGAGACCACACTGAAAATCAGGGATTCAAAATTCAATTTGACAAACTTAAAACAAAGAAACATTTTGACATGAGATGGAGAAATATTTCAGATGACTGACTCTTTTTAGGCCATATTCAAATTATGGAAATTGTTACATAGATCATCCTTTGTACACACAGTCAGATGTTCTTCCGTTTAAGCACAAGTTGCTCTTTGGATTGTTCTCAAATTATGCTGGAGAACATGATCATCAGGTTTTACAAAAACAAAAAAAAAAACTTGCAAAGTTCATGGAGTTCAAGAGCTGTTGTTACTGAAATAAAATGCAACATTCCAAAGAAAGTACTGAAATTCATTTGTTTAACCTTTCACTCAAATTGTTATGCTGAAAAAACTGTACCTTGGTCCTCCTGAGCCGCGTCATTGTAGTTAACCTGTTTGCGGACTCTCTTTCCTTTGCCGAGATTGCGGGCCAGATCTTCCTGCTGCTGTTCATAGTGATGCCTCAAGAGTTTCTCCCAGTAATCAGGATCCACATTCTCTTCCTGCTTAATGATCTCTCTCTCGATCTCCTCTATCTGGACACAACAGCAAATGAGATCTCCTTAATATCTCATTTGTTTCCAATAATAAGACACCAATAATATTCAATGGAGAGAAAATGGAGACCAAGTCTCTTGCTTTTAAGATGTTTCTGCTGAAAAAAGACCCCAGTAATCTTCAGTATCCTAGTATAGAGCTTCAGAAAATATCTATATGCAAATATAAATATAACTCAAACATTTCTAATTACATTCTTGCGAGACTAAATTATCTGAGACATGCTATACACATTACTTTTATAGCTCTATACTATTACTGTGTCAAAAATCTTTGTCTATTTTTGCACTACTGTTCAAAGTTTTGTGGTCAGTATTATTTTTTATGTCTCTTATGCTCACCAAGGCTAAATATATTTGATCAAAAATACAGTAAAACCAGTTGTCACGAATCCGGTCTATGAACTTCCGTTCACTCACCACCAGAGGTCACCCGCTCACTACATGGACTCTCACACCACACAGACTGTTACACTATACCCTGGACTACATTTCCCATCATCCATTGCACTGATTGCACACA
>NW_015538065.1:1400031-1409680 GCF_001515605.1 Sinocyclocheilus anshuiensis
GAGTATTGTCTGCGTTTATTACTCTCCTAGTGATAGCACTTTACAGAGCCAGTTCCAGTTTTCCTAGTTTAGTCATAGTCTCGCCTTGCCTGTTTTCAGATTCTTGCCTGTGTTTTCGGATTACCCTTTTTGTCTTGCTGTTTCGGACTCTGTTTGCCCCTGCCTGGATTATTGCTATGTACCTGGATTATCTCCCTTTGCATTGCCCTGTTGGATATTGTTCACCGTCGATTGACCCACGCCTGTTTACTGGACTGCTCTTGTGTTTTGCCCGTACCATACCTGTTCGCTGGTGTTTCGACCTTGCCCGTGTTTGTGACCACGTCTTTTAATAAAAGCTTTGCACATGGATCCACACGTCTCATGTTCTGGTTACTCCGTAACACCAGTAGTATTGTGAAATATTATTACAATTTAAAACAACTGTTTTATATTTTAATGTTTTTTCATTGTAATTTATTCCTGTTATGGCAAAGTTGTGTTTTCTGCAGCCATTACACCAGTCTTCAGTGTCACATGATCCTTTAGACATCATTGACAAATTTTAGACATGTGCTAACTTGGTACGCAATAAACTTTTCTTATTATTATCGATGCTAAAAACAGTTGTGCTGCTGAATAATTTTGTCTAAAGTTCAAAAGAACAGCATTTATATGAATTATGAATATTTTGCAACAGTATAAACGTATCTACTGTCACTTTTGATTTTAAAGCATCCTTGCTAATTATTTTAGGTGAACATTTTAGAAGAAACATCTCAGAAAAAGTCATACAAAAATTAATTATATTTGAGGCCTCCATTAAAGGGGTCATATGATGCGATTTCAATTTTTCCTTTCTCTTTGAAGTGTTATAAGCTCTTGGTGCATAAAGAAGATCTGTAAAGTTGCAAAGACTAAAGTCTCAAATCCAAAGAGATATTCTTTATAAAAGTTAACAACACACCTCGCTTTTCAGACCGATGAGCTTTGTAAAAATCGACATCGTTAGAGACATACGTGGTACATACTTCAGATAGTTGTTAAATCAAAACATGCTTCATGGCTCATTTTTTTCAGGATTATTATTTAAATATTGGTGAGGCGACTAAATGTTGGTCATCTTTCAAATTCCTCAAAAGCCCCACTCTTGGATACTCCACAAAAACTCCTCCCACCTTGTCATCTTCTCTGACAGTGTACTGGGCCACCTTGAAGGAGCTCAGATACTCGTTCATGTTCTGCATGTCAGAGTCGTCTGTGGCGTCCTGGCTGCGGTCTAGCAAACGCTCGATGGCGGCATTGTCGTAGTGAATTACGCTGCTGTCATCATCCTTATTGTCCCCTGCTGAAAACAGGAAACAAACGGGTGAACCTTCAGTATAGCAAAGTGTTGCAGAGAGTTACAGAGCAAGTTTTTTCATAACATTTCAACAACAAAGATGTTCATTAGTTGACTAAATTACCTAACGATTTTCTGGTTCATTTATTTTTATACATCAATCAGTTTAACTTATCAATCCCACCCTCAATCTCATCCTTGAAAAGCTCCTCCGTGCCAAACTTGAGGATGTCATCCAGCTCTTGTTTAGACATGGATCCAGCTTTTGAGCCCAGACCGGGCCGCACCACCAGGTGTGTGAGCATCATCTTCCTTTTGGCCACCTGAGTGATTCGTTCCTCCACTGAGGCCCGAGTCACAAACCGATATATCATCACTTTATTGGCCTGACCAATACGGTGAGCTCGGCTGAAGGCCTGAGAGAAAGAGATAAGATTCAAAATATGTTTAGCTTTGAAAACTCACAGATGCTATTCTAAGGCTACGTTTACACGACAATGATGTAGTCAAAAACGGAAAAGTTTTTCCCTTGAGTTTTTAAAAGGTTTCACGTATACATGACAACGTTTTCAAAACGATTCGTGTTTATACTGTACATATCCGCGAAAACAGCCAAAAACGCTGTATTACGTATGCCAGGCCAGTAGTTGGCGCTGTCACCTTGTTAGTAAACAGTACCTGTTGCCGTGTGTATATGATGCGTCTCCGCTGTTGGTTGTAATATTGGTGGAGTAAATCCACACTTTGCTGAAGAAGCGTTAGCAAACTCTTAAACAGCAACAACAGTACCATGCATTCCGCCATTGTTGTGTATGTTTGTTCGCGCTTGCCTTTAAAATCGACACGTACTGTGCATGTCTACATACCTAACACGTACTACACACGCGCATGATGTCACCGTTTTCAAAGATTCCTGTTTTGGGTGTTTACACGGAAATGACAACGGTGGCGTTTTCAAAAAATATGCGTTTTCAGTCCCCAAAACGCCATTGTCGTGTAAACGTACAGGCAAAAATCATAAAAAGTTTCCCATTTTTGGCTGAAAACGTTGTCGCGTAAACGGCCCCTAAATTTCAGGAGTCTGTACTCAAATTGTCCACTAGGTGGCACATGACAAATAAAACACCAGAACAAACCTGTCAGGTGTCACACAAGTAGAGTGAATGTCTGTGAACACTGGCGTGGACTGTATGAGACACTCCTCTTTTTTATATTTACCTGAATGTCATTGTGAGGATTCCAGTCAGAGTCAAAGATGATGACTGTGTCCGCAGTGGCCAAGTTGATTCCCAGACCACCCGCTCGTGTAGAGAGAAGAAAACAAAACTGACATGCACCAGGAGCTGTGTGATCGACAGAGAGAGAAATCTGATTTAGATTTGTAATGAAAATATTATGTGGTAACAATGGGCTGTCCACCAGTAGAGATTTTGCTAAGCCGTTAATATGGTTTATCATAAATTGTAAATACCATTATGTAAATATATCTTTTCTATGTGGCTATCAGTGGGCAAGATGATACTATATACATATGACAGTGATGAATAAGCATTCGGGATGTGTCCCAAACAAGTCAAGATGAGGAAAAACTTGGTGTTAAAATGGGTTCGACCATTGTCGTTTGGATTTTTAAAAATCCTTATTTCATACAAAAAGTTATATGAAATTGCTCACTGTGTGATGTAAGATTTGCTCATACATTCTGGCCACCCAAAAAGTCATCAAGTCATTATAACAAATAACACAATGATTAAAAAGCTTAAAAAAAACACACACACACAATCAATCAATCAACCTCAACACCACAAAACAGCTAAATAAACTCTCCCACCAAAGCACAATGCAAAAGATATAATTATAGCACCACTGTAGTTCAAATGTTTACATATCTTTCAGAACTTTGTAACATTCAAATTCAACAATGATTCCAGACTTTATAAATGCTTTAAACAGAGATATGACGTCCCAACAATGTCTGTTCTCAAGTAATTTTGCCCTTGTAAACTGCAAGTATTGCTTACCCAACATTAAAATAAATCAACTGCCATTTCAAGATAAGACATTCTACATTTGGCATAAACTTTCCTCCACATCTGAAAACAACTGACTCAACCGCTCCAAGAATGGATTGAGTCTTACAAACTCTAAATTCACATTTATCATCAACATTTGGACTGGGAAGAGAGAGGAGAGAGCGAAGATGACTGTGATGACATCTGAATAGCTATTAAAACCAAATCTCCAGCTGAGTGGTTCTCAAACATTTTAGACCGCCTTTCTTCAAATCAGACCATCTAAGTACTACCTAATGTTTAATGTTATAATATACTTTTTCACATATCATGTATCACCTGAAAGCACCACAGGATCACAACTCTAGCTAATTCTCTAGCTGTATCCAAAACACACTACAATAATGTTACTTAGATAATTTATGTACACAATATGTATGTCTGGTGCACTGCTCTTACCGTTGAATCTGTCGATGGCTTCCTGTCGGAGAGCTCCAGTGATGCCTCCATCAATTCGCTCATATTTATAACCCTCATAATCCAGGAAATCCTCCAGCAAATCCAGCGTCTTGGTCATCTGAGGGGGAAACAGTATAAGTTCAAATAAGATATAGTAAGACGTGATGAAATCAAAATGAATGCAAAGTACCACATCTGATCGAATCAGACCATCCAAGTAACACCTAGCTTGCCGTGAGCTCCAAATTAGATTGTAATGATTAGAAACACAAAGCTATTCAATTTGAAAACCGAGTTGAAAATATGATAAACTATTTAAAACCATATATATTTTGTATTATTGTCACAATTTCCAGAGATGTGCTCTGCACCACCTGGGGGCACTAAACAACCACAATTTGGGAGCCCGTGTGCAGTACAGCTTATTATGCGTAAAATACAAGCTAAGTGAAAGTATTTACATGTGTGTTCATACCTGAGAGAACACTAGCACTCGGTGGCCTTGCTCTTTCAGTTTTCTGAGCATTTTCTGCAGCAGCATTAGTTTCCCAGAAGCCTTAGTGAGACCTGCACCTTCATACGCTCCACTTGGTGTTTTGGGAGCTTCCTGTAACACAAGACAGCCTATGATACCCATGTGCACAATTAAAAAAACCTTGTCAAACACTAAACACAACTATTAACTATTATCTTAAACATATGAACTATTAAATTAAACATTTTGACAGCATCAAGTGAATCAAATTCTCTGACAGCAGGTGGCAGTATTTCACACTACATAAGTTAGTTCATACAAATGCTGTCAGAAATACAGTGTGTGCTCTTACAGCAGAAGCGACGGGGAAGAGGTAGGGGTGGTTGCAGCACTTTTTTAGGTCCATCATAATGTTGAGCAGAGACACCTGGTTTCCTCCTCCCTTAGAATTCAGCGCCTCGAAATTACGCGTCAGAATGAACTTGTAGTATTTTCTGTTTATACACAGTGTGCACACAAAAACATATGAAGAAGGCTAGCACGCATAGTAAGAAATTTATTTAAACAAATGAAATATTTTTATTACTTCCTACTTCCTGCTGATTATCTTGAGATAATAAATACACGTCAAAACATTTTGTTTGAGAAATCAATGTTGAGGACTTACTTCTGCATGGGGCTGAGCTCCACTCGGACAATCAGCTCAGTTTTGGCCGGCATGTTCTTAAACACGTCAGCTTTGAGTCTCCGGAGCATGTGTGGGCCGAGCAGGTCGTGCAGTTTCTTAATCTGGTCCTCTTTAGAGATGTCTGCAAACTCCTCTAGAAAACCCTCTAGATTACTGAGGGACAGAAATAAAGCGATGTAGTACAATTATTTTGAGTATTAAAACGTGTCTGTGTTGATGTGTACATACAGTGGCCTCAAAAAGTATCTGGACACTTCATCCACACAAAAAAATTATATCAT
Organism: Sinocyclocheilus anshuiensis; assembly: GCF_001515605.1. NCBI lineage: Eukaryota > Metazoa > Chordata > Actinopteri > Cypriniformes > Cyprinidae > Sinocyclocheilus > Sinocyclocheilus anshuiensis. The sequence goes on from NW_015538065.1 coordinate 1,405,268, forward strand.
TGCATTATATAACATAATACATCTAAATACTTCTTGGGACACTTTTACAGTCTGTTTAAGCATATAAATGTGCTTTTATGCGTATGGTCATACTTGAAGCGGTTGGGCGTCAGGAAGTTCAGAAGATGGAAAAGTTCTTCCAGGTTGTTCTGGAGTGGAGTTCCTGTTAGCAGCAGCTTATGGTCTATCTTGTAGTCATTGAGTCTCCTGAAGAACTAACACACCACAACAACCATCTTCAGTTAATAAAACACACACACAGAATCTGTATTTCACTTAATTGGAACTATACAAGGTGCTTACTATAGATTCATTATGAAACCATGATGAGCAGGACTTGCCAATCACAAACTATTTTATATCTTTTTGCAAAACGTGTACAATTAGGAGTAAAATTTGTTGTGAATTCTTTATTTTGAAATGTAATTTCTGAATGTGTAGATTGTTCTTAATATAGATACTCCTACCACTTCAAAAGTTTGGGTTCAGTAAGATTTTTTTTAAGTAATTAATATTGGTTTTAAGCAAGGGCTCTTGTATCTCGGATAACTCAGGTAACTGTTTTCAGTATTGATATTAACACAAATGTTACTTGCGCAACAAATGAGCTTATTAAAATTACTTTTAAAAGATCATGTGACACTGAAGGCTGGCGTAATGGCTGTTGAAAATTCAGCTTTTTCATCTAAATATATTATAAAATATATTAAAATACAAAACAGTTCATCATTCAAACAATTATTATTGTATTATTGCGTTTGATCGAATAAATGCAAGTAAATGTGTATTTTATTTTTTCAAATAACCCCAAACTCTTTCTTAGATAGTGACTCATTGAATGAAAACATGTAATGGCTTTATTATGATGGTTTATAAAATCGCTGGTTTATATCTGTCATCCTCAATCTACTGTGTTGCAAAGAACCCAAGAAGTTATTTCCTGTGCTGTATTAAATTAGGATAAATCACCCAAACACACACACACTCTCTCAAACCAAACAAAACTTGGACAAAAAACAGGAAAACCTAACTAAGTCGGTGTACCTTGGACTGGTTGTTTTTGAGGCGGTGGGCTTCATCCACTACAAGACAGGCCCAGTCAATGGACTTGAGAACGTTCTGGTCTATGGTCACAAGCTCATAGGACGTCAACAGCACGTGGAACTTAATGGGCGCTTCTCTCTAGAGGGATGATGGGTAGAAAATGAAAATAATGGTTAGAGTAAAATCACTTCTTCCTATAGCACCAAAATGGCATCCTTTCCCTCTTCTCTCATACTATGGCTCATCTCTTTCTGCAACACTTCTCTTCATTTTCCGTCTCACATTGTCCATCTTTGCATTTCACCTCTCCAATCAGCAGTCATTCCTTCCCCTTCCAGCGCTCATCTCCTCTCTTTCTCACCCGTAATTTGAAGGCTTTCTTTCCTCCCTTCACCGGCGTGTCGTCAAAGGTGAATTCGTTCTCACGGATGATGGCACGGCTGTCCTTGTCTCCGGTGTAAGTGACAACGTAGAAGTCAGGAGCCCACATCTCAAACTCCCTCTCCCAGTTAATGATTGTGGACAACGGTGCGCTCACCAGGAACGGCCCTTTAGTGTGTCCCTGGAGAGAGAAAGAGAGACATGGAAGGATGCACAGAGAGGAACAGGATGGGAGAGAGAAATTTAAAAGTTTACATATCATTTATAAAACACTTTTGTAACCTGACCGTCACAGACCTCTTTAAATAACGAGTAGAGGAAAACAATAGTCTGGATGGTCTTGCCCAAGCCCATTTCATCCGCCAGGATGGTGTCTGTTCCCTGCGCCCAGGAGAACCGCAGCCAGTTCAGCCCCTCCAGCTGATAGAGATGCAGCGTCCCTCCTGTCTCTGTCACAAAGTCCGGCTGCTCCTCGTACTTGATTGTAGGCTGAGAGAAGAGAGTTGGGTAGAGAACTTTTTAGAAACAAGAAGGGTGGTCCTACATGCCCTAAAAGCTTGAATGAACTGAGGACTTTGTGCTAGAAAGCAGATGTGAAAAAAAATTTACCATCAGAGGTATTTAAAATAGATGGCAAGAAGGCAGAAAAAGGTAGGAGGACCCAATTTTGTGGGCTATTGACAGGTAGATAGTATGAGAAAACAAATATAGTCAGATAAAGAATAAAAGTGAATCAGCAGCATAAAAGAGTGGCTCTCAAACTGTGGTATGCTCAGTCCTTCTCCTGGATAGCCAACATCCAGTTTAGCTCCAACTCTGATAAAACACAACTGAACCAGCTAATCAAAATCGAAACGTCCAGGCAGGTGTGTTGGATGATAGCCCTCCAGGAGCAGGATTGGCCACCCCATCTTAAAATGTAGACATTAGATAATCATACAAAATAATATTAACATTGTATTCCATTTGCAATTTTATATTTATTTTTTCCAATCCATTTATGATTTGAATATAGCTCTGTGTCTAAGGCTGTAATGAATAGCCTACATATTTCTACAATGCACGACATGAATATTTGAGATGCTGCGCATTGGCAGCATCGCATGACACAATTTATTATACAATTAAAGGGGTCATATGATGCGATTTCAAGTTTTCCTTTCTCTTTGGAGTGTTACAAGCTGATTGTGCATAGATAAGATCCCTGAAGTTGCAAAGACTAAAGTCTCAAAACCAAAGAGATATTCTTTATCAAAGTTAAGACTCTGCCACGCCCCCCTAAAACGGCTCGTTCTAACAATAATGATCTTTAAAAAAGCATCATATGACCCCTTTAACACTGAAAAGAAAGCAGCAGACAACTGAACCAATCAACAAATGGTGAGTTATTGTTATGTCTGGCCTCAAGTTATGTAAGCAACTAGATGCTTGCTTTTATGAGGGCAGGTTTGAACTGAACTGCAAAATTTGCATATTAATGTGCTACATTGTGACAGTGAAATTCTTTCTAAATATGATCATTTTGTTGTATGTTTCTTTTTAGATGCTAATTTTTTTCCTGCTAAAGTGCCAGTAACCTTTTTGATTCACAGACCTCCCATCCCCCATACTGTATAACATATTTCTGATGTTATTATGAAAAAAAACCCTGCTTGATTTAAAGTTTTTTTTTTCATTAACAGAAAATGTGAGTACTGATATATTAAATGAATTAACCACAATTAAATTTAGTGATTACACAAGTTTTCATAAGATTTCAGTTCAAATCATGATTTGTGTTTTTTTTAACATTAATAACCTATTCATTAATATTAATTTTATTTACTAAAATATTAATAATTAAATGAAATACTTCATTATATCCTCATACCCTGGCTGAGAAGCACTGGTCTAGCAGCAGCATGATTTATCTTAACTACAGGATATTACCAATATTATTTAAAAAATAATAACATCATACATTATGTTTAAATAGATGACTAGCTGATAAAAAATTGGAGGAACACCATTCTGACTAAGCTGTACTTGTTTGACTTAACCACACACTTTAGTAAAAATCTTACTTGGCCTTAAAAATATTATTCCTGAACCACTGGAATAAAAGAAAAGGGTGACACCAACATCATTAACAGGCGTGCTTGGAGCGTCATCATTCTCCTCTCTACTCCTCATCTTCCTTGGCTTCTCTGGGTCCTCCTTCATCACTTCTTCCCTGTGAGAAAAAAAGAACAAAACACTGCTTATTCCATCATCCAAAATGCATTGCTAGAAAACAAAGATTCTGTGAGGAATCAAACCCTTGTGACAGTTTTCTGAAACATCTATGCATAACTGCACCTGTGTCTCCAGTACACCGTTTTGTGCGCACTGAACTCAGGGATGTCCAGCTCCTCTCTCTCCCAGGTGCACTGGTCATAGGTCAGATCTCTCCATTTGACCAGGTAGTGGTAGTTGCCCTTCTTATCCACACTGTGCACACACATACAACATATGTAATATTCTGACAGTTCAAATTATTCGTATATACAGTATGTCGTATATTAACACAAAAAACACACACCTGTGATTGATTATCCTGTGCACTATCATCCACTCAGGCTTGATGCCATATCGGTAGTACTTCTCCTCCAGAATGGCGTATTGAGGGTCTTTGGCCCTCCGCTTCTCACTCTTCCCAGAATCCTCTTCTCCCCCAGAGCCATAGTCCAGACTGGGCGGCTCGTCCATGTCTGTTTTCCTCTGATAGTTCCGGAACATCACAGAGTGGAAGATCTCGAGCTGAGGAAGGACAGATATGGATAGGGAAATGTCTGTATGTCCTTTAACAGTTATGTCTGTCTCATACTGTCTTACAACTGCACCTGTAGCTCTGTGATCCAGGTGCAGTGCCAGTAGGACTGTGCCGCGAGCTTCACAAAGAACTCTCTCTCTGGACGACCCTTCATAGGCGGAGGGGGCGGTGCATCAGGGGGTGCGTCTGGGGGTGGA
>NW_015538065.1:1409699-1434131 GCF_001515605.1 Sinocyclocheilus anshuiensis
CCGGGGGTGGGGGATCACCCCATCGCCAGTGCAGAATTTTTTGCACTCGCCCTTTGATTGGTGGACACTGAAAAACAAACAACAGAAGTTGCAGATCATATGAAATATTTCCACTAAACTAATCATTGAGGAATTTGTAATGCATTAATTACAAATTAAAATTTGCAAGTCTATTTTCCTGAAGTAACCTAATAAATTACTTAGTCCGCTCAAAACAAACTCTCAAGCCAAAACTAATTTTGCATCAAACTAAAATCAGCACAAGTAAACTCACTTACCTCAACTAAGCTCATCTTAAATCAATCCTTCTATTTATATACTTTATATATTATTTTATTGTGCGTATTAAAAATACATAAAATGCTAGGGGGCAAAAACAAAAGTGTTGCGTTTATAATTTTGTTCAGTGTATATATATATACACACACACACACACACACACACATACACATATATATAAACGTAAATACACAGATGTAATTTATTCCTAACATTTTATGTATTCTAAATACCCACAATAAAATAATATTTTCACACATTTTTGCATAATTTAACAAAATTCCACCTTGACTGAAAATAAAATTACAAACATTCTGTTCACAACAAGTGATATTTACCTTGCATTTCTTTCTTTTCTTCACACATCACATGTCTCATATTTCATCTCAAGCATGCTCTTCACTGACAGTGTTGTCTCCATGGTAACCAAGTACACTAACTTTTGGAAAAACTTTATTAGGGCCAAAATTGTTTGTTGTGGTTTACTCCACAACTATGGGTCAGTAAGTCATTTATTTCACAATAAATATTGATATGGTTTATGTTTCTGTTAGCATAGTTTTAAATTTTACTTTAAAATGTTTGGGTCTGAGATATGGGGAAAAAAATTATCCGCATAAAAGACACTTGAACACTAGAAAATATCAGTGATGAATGCATTGTTTTTAAGAGACTTCCAATACAACAAAAAGAAATAAACATTAAGTCCTGTGACATAAAATTACTCACAGTGCAGCGTGGACAGAGCCACTCTCCATTGGGGATCTCGGGCAGTGGGGGGTTCAGGCAGTGAATGTGATAGGATGACGGGCAGGAGTCACAGCACAGCAGCTCTCCGCCATCTTTACACACGCGACAGAACTCCATGTGATCATCTTCTTCCTCTCCTCCCAGCCCTGCCTCCACATCCCGGACATCGTCACACTCTTCTTCAAAGTCCTCAAAGTCTTCTTCCTTTGCTTCCCACTGGATCCCTTCTTTCTCCTGAAAAAAAAGCATGCACTTTAATTACAATGAAGAACCCAATACAGGAAATACAGGAACAACAAACTGAAAAATTCTGTTTCATCTCATATTATATTCAAGACAACAATTTTTGATGTTTTTGATAACCTTCCCATATAAAAATGTGGAAAAAGTATCAAATGGTGTCTGGTTTCAGTTTAAAATCAGTCTGTAGTTCTGTAGGTTTGGGTGGATGTGACTCACGCAGTGAGGGCAGCTCCACTTGCCCTCAGGGGCTTTCTCAAGCTCAGGCTCAAGGCACACCAGGTGGTACGCTCGAGGACAGGTGTCGCACAGAATGATCTCTCCTCCCTGCTGACACACCTCGCAGTAGTCCTGATGGTCAGTCTCATAGCCATCGCCATCCTCATCACCCAGCACTGAGAAAGAAACAGACATACCACATATCACATAGTAACAGGTAGGTGTGCTCTGGGGCTCCGCTTTTTTTACATGAATTACAGAGCTGGTGCAAACATATGCACATTGCTATGATCAGATGCTTTCTTAACTACTGTTTTCTCACCACTGTCATTTTTGTTGTGTTTTTATTTTGTTTTTGAGAGGAAAGTGAGCAGCACATATTTACATTTTCATCTAAACATCGCTGTCAGCAACATGGGCAGCATCGATATACAGCTACAAAGGTATTCAAACAACTTCTTACCCCTAAGCAAAGAAAAAAAGAACTTCGCCATGAGTATATAGGGGCCTTAAGGATGTACATCCAAACCACCATGGGCGATTATCTTTTGTACTTACCTTGATTCTATAGTGATGAACCAAGAAACTTTAAATTGCAATGAACAGTTTTGAAAAATTATGAATAAATTTGTAGGGGAATAGATTGGGTAAGATTACATTCTTGTTTTCATTTCAAAAGGAGTTTTTTTATTGAATTCATACATCAGATGGTTAAGACATAGTTTTTAAAGACAGATCCAACACAATAAGGAAAAGTAACCGTCTCACCCTTTTTCTTCTTCTTTGCCGGGCGACCCCTTTTGTTCTTCTTGACCCGTCCCGAGCTGTCAGAGCGGACTGAAGAACTGTGAACGCTGGAGTTCTCCTGCTCAGAATCGTCCTCATCCACCTCCTCGCTCTGCATTACAACCACACACAAGATCAAACAGAACCACTGCACCCAACACACATTCATGTGCACACGTATTACACACAAACTCTCACCGAACTGCTCTTCTTCCTCTTGTTACCAAGCGCTCCCAGTTTAATGCGCAGAGGAGCCATTTTCTTGGGCTTTGGCTTCTTCTTATCTGAGACACGAGGACTCTTACTGCGTTTCTTAAAGCCAGGACCTGACGAAAACCAATAAATAGGCAATATTAAAATTAAACAGTATTTTGCATTAAAAATAAATCCCTTAACACTGAAATTAAATGTCTAAAGTGCTTTTAGGTGTATTTAGGCATTATGAATATACATTTGGAGATATGTATAAAACTACATTTAATAATGTAATTAATTAAATATTAACTTTAAATGAGTGCAAAGGCAACCTTAATGTAAAAATATGGGATATGAGCATGCAGGACTCTACAACAAGGATTTCTTTTTTTTTTTTCTTTTTTTTTTACTTGGCCTGACAAAATATTCACTGGCCCTTCCACGTTAAATTAAATAATATAGTTATTGTTGTTTCTGACCCATGCAATTTTGAGTTGTAATATATTGCCTTATTACACCCAAATTTTAAGTACAATTTTCAGGAATTTTGACATTTTTTTTTTTTTAAAGAAAACAAGAATTCTAAACGTGGCTTTATCAGATTTAATTAAGTTCAGATTTCAGTTTTCAAACTGTATGCAAATGTGTGCATACTTAAAAAAGGTAGTGCCTCATTTGCATATTTAAAAATAACATTTCAATAAACCTGTAATACAAAACAATTGTCTTAACGTACTGTGATTAATAAACTGGGGAAAGTATAGTGTTATCTATTAGTTACATTTTCTCCTTTAACACCTGTTGTGTCTTTAAAAAAATCACTGTCAAATCTAAAATCAGTCCTACCAAAACACATATTTTTGATGCTGTGTGTTTATATAACAAAGTGAATTAACAAGTCCTGTACTGAAACCCATACAGCTGCACATGCTCTGTGACCTCTCACCTTTGCCCTCTTTGGTCTTGGCCTTGCGAAGTGGTGGTGGCTGAGGTGGAGGTTCAGGGGAGGCTGTTGCTGCGGAGACCTGCTCAGCAACGGCTGCTGCGGCGGCAGCTGCAGCAGCAGCGACGGCAGCTGCCGAGCCTTTAAATGGATTATTGGAGCTGAACTCCCTCCATTTGGCCCCCAGAATGGTCATCATCTTGGACATGGGGATTTTAGGGTTCTTCTTAGCAATCATGGGTCTGCAGAGGATCATATGTTTACAGATATGTTGCTGCAAAGGAACTACAATGTATGAATCCTCTGGTGCAGGTCAGTACCTCATGAACTGGCTGAAGGCTTTGTAGTTGGTTAGTGTGCGGTAATCTTCTTCTGTGAATGTGTGATCGACATCCTCCAGTCCCCACTCCCTAGCCAGCTGGGCCGACGTTTTCATCTCTACCGGCTGGAAGAAAGGCTTCATCATATGGCTGTCATAGTGTGGATGAGTAATAGATATCTGTGCCCTAGACTCCACTACATGTTAACTGGATCAGTAATTATGTGTGTTGTACATTATCATGGACTTGCAACAGCTAGAAACACCATGTCACAGTTTGTACTTGTCAATCTTTCATAATTTCTGGGTGCAAGTGCGAGAAGAACCTCTGATGATGGGTTTGTGTTCGGGGATGTGTGAGTTTTTTGTCTGCAAACACATTATATTGAGGGAAATTTCTTGCATATACAGTACTAACATCAGCTCAGCAGAAAAAAGCGATTCATCTTTTGGTACACTGTAAATACTAACAGCTATTATTAAATGTATTAAAGGGATAGAAAAGACATTTCTGTCATCATTTAATTTCTCTCAAGTTGCTCCAAACCTGTATGATTTCTCTCTTCTATTGAACATATAAGAAGCTATTTTGAAGAATGTGAGTGACCAAACAATTATTGGTCCCCACTGACTTTCACAGCATGAAAAACATAACGTGGAAGTCAGTGAGGACCAGAAACTGTTATGTTCAGCAGAAGAGAGAAATCAACTTGAAACAACTTGAGGGTGAGAAAATGATGACAGAAATTTCATTTTTGGTTGTATTATCCCTAATATTCTGCTATTCTTACTAGTTGTAATCATGATACTGTTTCCATATATATCATAAAGTTGCCATTAAAAAAACATTGGTTTAAAATCTATTAAATCCTAAGTATAACTAATTCAAAATGATCAAAATTGAGGCAGTGGGGAACACCCACTGGCCCTTGTACTTGAATAATTTAATTATGTATGCTTGGTGAAATCAAGGGAATTTATCATGGGTTTGAACTCTGTTGTTATGCTGTAGCTGGTATTCGTGTTTTGTAATAAGTCAGTGTTAAGGTGATTCGTTTTCCTCTGGTGAACTTGGACCCTGTTGAATTTAAGAAGGTTCTTTCCATACAAATATATATATTTTAAATATAATGTAAAAAATGTATACTTTAATCCTAGATCTGGGTTAATGGGAGTTATTATGTGAATTGTTCCCCCAAAAATGAAAACTTACTGGACATGTTCTAACCCTCAGTTCATCCAAGATGTAGGTGAATTTGTTTCTTCTTTTTTGATTCAACTTTTTCACTGGACAAAAGCAATATTATGAATAGAGGACTTTTATCAATGTTAAAAAATAAATGATGATGAATTTATTACAAACACAGATTTTCACTTCACAAGATGTTAACTGATGGACTGGAGTCATGTGGATTATATGCAGATTATTGTGATGTTTGCTTGTTTGTTTTTAACGGCACACCAGTTTCTGTGGCTATTTTCATTGCAAGAAAACGTTATAGTAAAACTATGTCAGTTTTTTTTACTATCTATTTTCGCTAAAATCTTTTTGCTAAAGACTTTTCAGTAAAAACTGTATTTGGTTTAATTTAAATTTCTTCAAAAGTGTTAACTCAGTAATAAATGTTTTCGCAGAGCACAATCTAATAAAGCATGCTTCATGGGTAAGGGGTTTTGAATATTATGATGTTTTTATCATCTGTATGGACTCTCATTCTGATGGCACCCATTCACTGCACAGGATCCATTGGTGAGCAAGTGATGTAAAGCCAAATTTCAAGTCAATTTTCAGCAAACGATTGGGTAAACTATTTCTTTAATGAGTACACAATAAAATTACCTAGTACCCACTAACTCCTATTTAAGATTTTTATGTAATTATTTAAAATACTGATTTGCTTGGGAGAACTTGCTTAATTTCAGTAGGGTCCAAGTTCACCAAAAACTAAACACAAAACATGAATACCAACCACAGCAAAACAGTTTTACCACTCTAAGTTAGGTAAACTAATTCCGCTTTACACTTTATAATGAGATGATCGTGTTTGATTTGGATACAGAGGAGAATAAGGAGAAGCACACAACCTGTATCAGCAAAGCGGATGGGAAATAGCATGCAACTCCGCAGGCAGAGCAAGAAAAGGCATAAAAAGTGCTAAAGAATAACCTTTGTGGTCTCTTCGTGTGTGCTGTCTTCATCCTCTTTCTTCTTTTTCTTGGTTTTCTTCTCTTTTTTGTCCTTGTGTTTCTTCTTCTTTTTCTTCTCTCCTCCATAATCGCTGGCAGCACTGTCAGAGTTCATGGCATAGTCCGGCTCTGAGTCTCTTTCTACATCACTGTCCTGCAAGAGACAGAGAAATAAAACCGAAGCTTCAGAACAAATAATTAGAACTGTCACTATAATGCATTCATTAAAAAAATTTACGATAAAAATAATTTAACTAATTTAAATGAGTGCAATTATCTTAATAATTATCTCCATTCAATGGGCCCTTTTCAGAAAATATTGACATACATGATTTATTGCAATTAAATTTGTAGCTTGATTAATAATCATTTGACAGTTTGCAAATTACTATTAAAGGGTTAGTTCACCCAAAAATGAAAATTCTGTCATTAATTACTCACCCTCGTGTTGTTCCAAACCCGTAAGACCTTCGCTCATCTTCGGGGCTCTCTGACCCTCCCATAGACAGCAAGGTAACTACCACGTTCAAGGTCCAGAAAAGTACCAAGATGATCGACAAAGTAGTCCGTGTGACATCAGTGGTTCGACTGTAAAGTTACGAAGCTACGAGAATACTTTTTTGCGCAAAGAAAACAAAAATAACAACTTTATTCCACATTTTCGTCTCTACTGCGTCACTTGTGGACGCGCATTCACGACAGTACCATGACGCGAGTGTGTGGCGGCGCTTACCCAGATCCGTCGTGATGACGTCATACAGTAGAGACGAAAATGTGGAATAAAGTCGTTATTTTTGTTTTCGTTGCGCAAAAAAGTATTATCGTAGCTTCGTAACTTTACAGTTGAACCACTGATGTCACACAGACTACTTTGTCGATCATCTTGGTACTTTTCTGGACCTTGAACGTGGTAGTTACCTTGCTGTCTATGGGAAGGTCAGAGAGCCCTCAGATTTCATCAAAAATATCTTAAAGGGTGTTCCGAAGATGAACGAAGGTCTTACGGGTTTCGAACAACACGAGGGTGAGTAATTAATGACAGAATTTTCATTTTTGGGCGAACTAACCCTTTAAACAAAGGTTTAATTTTAAAAAATGCACTTCAACATTAAGAGAGAAAAAAATGCATGAACAACATACTATTTTTTTGCGCTTGCGTGCTTTGGCCATCTTCCCCTCCTTGTCCTTGTCTTTCTTTTTCGTCTCTTTCCTTTTTTTAGGGCCTCGTTTCTTTTTCCCCAGGTTGTCCCTGTCCAATGTCTCACCAATGTCGTCTCCATCATCTAAGTGAGAGAGATGCAGGGAAATGAGGGAACATGCGAGGACTGACGAAATGAAAGTGACCATAATTCTATGCAAACCCTCTGAGGTATCTTTCAAATCATTTCCCACTTCAATTATTGAACAACACGAGCGGTGCGTAGACCGAGACCGTCACACAGGAAATATAAGTCATTCCACTTCTGACTTGAGCTAAGCTGTAGGACTTAATGAATGAATCTCACAAACACGATTATCTACATGACCTAATTACGACTCTCCGAAAGCTATTTACGGAGTGAATTTTAAGACGATGATAAATATTGTATGCAGCGCTCCATGAGATGAGAATTTCATGTCACTGTGTGAGTTGAAGAAATTACTTTAAGTACAAATATTTAAGGAATAATTAAATGATGCAGCAACCCACTTTTCTTCTTTCACAAAATGTTCAAAATAGTTTTTCTTTAAACACACAGCCAGGTCACCTAAAAATGGTTAACATTACATATTCCAAATAAGGTAGCTGTAGTATGACAATTTTGACACGCTTCCATAAAAGGCGCTTTGACACAGACATCATCTTTCAGAGGGGCAAAGTGGAGTTAAACAGCTCTAGTAGTGTGACTATTTACAGCAGCCATGTAAAATCGTTCAGATCCAGTCTGTTCTTTCATTTAAAGCATACAGCTCTGTGCAGAACACGTGAACAGCTATGTTTTAGCCTGTTTCAATTCAAAAGTACATTTTGGTCATAATATTACCAAGTCCAGAATATAATTTAATGTAACTAAATCAACCTGACTACATTAGTTGACACCAAACAAGTCCTATAATAAGATAAGATAAGAAATACTTCCTCACGGTAACAAGTAGTACACCTTCTCACATTTTACACTGTTCCATTCACACTGATACAGCTTGTTTGTATAAATGCAGCATGTCATGTTTGACATCGCATTAGAACTATCGCCACTGCGCTGCGATAAACGAGTTAGATGTGATTGCGTCTTTGTTGCTGACGCGCGCTGGCAGAGCCTTTTCCCCCGCCCGCTGCAGCCAGGGGCGGCAGTAGCACGCACTCGGGGCTCGGTGATCGAGAGGCCGCGAACCGAGCTGATGCTCCCCTCGCCGTGAACTCCTGCACCCGGGGAGCAGACCACCAAATGAACCGCAGCTGAAGGTCGGGGGGTCTGAGACGGGACGCGCGTGCTAATCGATTCATGCGCACTGTGGGAATGCGCGAGACAGCGGTTACGCACCAAACGAGGCCCCAAATATGTCCACAAACATCAGCACAGTTGCAGAGTGACATAAAAGTTAGAAATAATAAGTTGTTTTTAAAAGTAAAATCTTACAAAAAGGACTCACTAATATGACAGAGCAACATGTTATTAACTAAGCTTTGAGGCATTTCATGCTGTGTGGCGCACTGATCGACTGAATTGTGGAAACTTTTCTGTTGATGTTATGCCATAGATATACATAATAATTTAGCGCTTTATTGACATATTCCCACACTCAAAACAGCCCGAGGGCTGCTGACAGCGAACAAACTGGAGTTTTGCAAAGTGAAAGCATCGCAGCACACAGATCTCTGCCCTGCACTGGACCAGGCGGCAGTGGGTCGGGTCAAGTTTATTTAACGTTACATTGTCACCATCAAAGCGGTAGTCCTGACGCTCACGCCTCTTTAGATCAATGCATTGTCATGTTATTCTTTATCTGCTCAAGTGCCAAGTCTGTAACCTTCAGGGCAAACACAAAAGGACATAGTGGCGGCTTAATGCTCCTTTGTCGGATCACAGCTGGAGATGAGAAAACACCATCATATGACAGACCTGATGAGTGACACAGACGGGACAGAGAGAGGGGGGGATCGGTCAACTTTAGCCAAACGCTATGCAACTCTCTGCCGAAATGCACGCGGATAAATAAAGCAAACGCCAATTTAGAGGAGCCAGACTGAAGTGTGCATTAGCGCAGATGTCGCTGTGGCGGTTTTAGGAGCATTCGCGTTTGTTTCGATGTGTTTTTGCGCCCCACGCGCGCTCCGCGGACTGTACGGTACCTGGGGCGGCTCTTGCTGCAGTTTCTCTAAGCGCCGCCGGCGAGTTTATGTCGCTTGCGTTATCGTCCAGGTCTCCGTCGTCTTCTTCTTCTTCATCAAAATCTCCTGCCTCGGAATTAACCGCTGTGCCCTCATCTTCCTCACACGAACGGAGAAGAGAGGACATTATATTCCCGTCGGTGACCCCGTTCCGCGAGATCTAAAAGTGTATTCCTTCCGAATTATGATATTTATTTAATATTCAAATCGACACAGAAAAAGTGGGGGGCGTTTTGGAATATTTTACACTACAAGGCAGAGAAACAAAGATGGCCGCCCTTATATTTATTTTTTAACAACCCCCCCACCCCAATAAGAAAAATCCCCTTACAGAAAAATGGCTGACTATATTATTTCAGAACGCCCCCCCCCCCTCCTTCTTCTCCTTTTTCTCTTTCTCTCTCTCCCTCGCTTTCTCGCTCTCTCTTCAGACTCCCCTCCCTTAAAAATAATCACATTGCTACTGTGGGGGGGCGTATAGCTGATTGCAACTTGTATTTCAACTCGTTTTATTGTGTGAGCTTTCGCTCTCTCTGCTTCAGACTTGTCTGCTTACTGTCTGTTTTTTCCGAAAGCGCACGCGCGCACTGTACGCAGCGCAACATGAATCTAACAAACGTAGCCACCTTAATATTCTTTTAAGGCCCCCACCTTTGTAAAAACAAATCTAAAAAAATAAAATAACGATAAAAAAAATAAAATGTGGAGCGAAGGGGCCGATGTGAGGTTTGGCTAGAGGGGGGAGCGCAGCCGCAGCCATGCCCACACTTACATCATGTTGCATTGCTTAAAAATTAACTATTTGAGCTCAGGACAAAACAAAGCAAGTTATCAGAGCCGCCCAAAATAGAATCAATTATTAGGAAAATGAAATGGAATGGATCATTTTATATTTTTAGCTGCTGAATTACAATATTTTGCAAATGCACATATTGGATTGTGAAGTCACCTCAAGATATTTCCAGTACTTTTGCTGTGGAAAAAAGATGCTCATTTCAAACTTTTTCATTTTAATTTATATATATATATATATAAATTAATTAATTTACTTAAATATTAATATAAATAATCTAAATTATATTTATAATAGCAAGATTTTCTTTATAATATTTAAATAAAATATGATAATGTAATAAAATTCCAAAATTACAGGTGCAATAACTGAATGATCAATAACTGAATGTTTATCAGGATTTACATTACTATTAATGAATATACAGTACATGATTTTTGTAGTAATTTGTGATTTGTACATTTTTTCTTCTTATTATTTTTTTTACACACAAATAGTGAATTCTCAGCAGGTTTTACCTAATACTATAGTTTTTGAGCTGGGCAGCTACAAAAATGTATATTTGTTATAGAAATGTCCATGCCTTTTCCAGGTCTTGAAATCACACTTAAAATTCCACATAAATCCAGGTTTCTCAAGATCATAGAAACAGGTGTTGAGGGAATGAATTAAAACGAGAAATTTGACATCAGCTTACATCTTGCGTTTTAGCTGTTTGGTGCATATTTTGTCTTATTTTAAATCATTTTAAGCAATCTCAAGACCCCTGGTTGAGAACCACTGTTCTAGATGTTCTTTACTGTGCACACAGAACAACAACGATCCCAAAAAATTCATTAGACCAAGTACACGGAGCACAAGCAAATGAAACTGCTTACCAAAAAGATGCACGTTTGCAGACGTTAATGGCATAGTCTCATAAAGCAGTGATTAAATTGAAATGTTGGCTGCATGAAATAATTTCTGTGTACATGCATACATATATAATGCTACTTAGTAGCTGCTGCATTTCCTCCAAGCAATTACCATGGCAACCACCAGACTTTATGGTTCAGGGGTTTATTATGTAGGCTGACATTCATCTTTTTTATTCTGTTGCTCAGCATTTGATTGGATGAAGCCCAGAGAGCTGCAATAAGATAACCACCGACAGGAATCGATGAAACACTGAACACATGAATAGTTGATGTGGCGTTCATGCTTCTTGCTCAAATTGGCTCGCAGTGGATGTGATATTCTAATTAATTATATGCCATTGTTCATATTAATAGCATGCGTTTTTAAGAGTTCAGTGAGGTCGTCGTTGAAATACAGACATATGGATGGAGAGAAGAGGTCACAGTCTGGGCTTCCGCAGTAAAACTCGTCCTCTTCAGGGATGCCGTTTTCACTCAGGGTCTTGCTCATGTCCAAATTTACGCCATCGTGCTTCCAGGTGTAGCTTGCTGCATGGGAATTGTAGCGCAGGTATCGCTGGAGAATCTCATTCAGAGTCTCCTCGGAGCAAACTTGCTTAGAAAATAACAGCTTAGAACTATTTGGCTGCTCCAAATTAGGTTTGCAAAATTCCAGGAATTCTGGGAATTCCATGGGAATTAATGGGAATAAACTGGAAATTTGCAAACTTGCAGGAACTGGGGACTTAAATGTAGTTGAGAAAAAAATCTTGCAGCATAATCTTGGTTAAAACAACCTGATTTCAGTAAATCAAGATATGAAAAATCTAAGCGAGTTAGCATTATTTCATTGACAATTTATGAGGTATAAACTAGCACAAGCTGTGATGCTCTTTCTGCCAGTTTTCTGTTATCATACAGAGGTACAGTACTGGTCAAAAGTTCGGAAACATTACTATTTTAATGTTTTAAACATTGCATATCTTTTGCTCATCAAGCCTTCATTTATTTGATAAAAAATACAGAACAAAACAGTAATATTGCGCAGTATTACTGGTATTACAATTTAAAATAATGGTTTTCTGCTTTAATATACTTAAAATTATAATGTATTTCTGTGATGCAAAGCTGAATTTTAAACATCATTACTCCAGTCTTCAGTGTCATCATGATTCTTCAGAAATCATTCTAATATGCTTATTTATAATCAATTTTGGAAACAGTTGAGCTGTTTAATTTTTTTTTTTATTACCTGTGATTCTTTTTTCAGGATTCTTTGATGAATAAAGAGTTAAAAAAAGAAAAAAAGAACAGCGTTTATTTAAAATAGAAATCCTTTTTAAAAATACACTACCATTCAAAAGTTTGGGGTCAGTATCTTTTCTTGAAATAAATTAATACTTTTATTCAACAAGGATGTGTTAAATTAATAAAAAGTAATAGTAAAGACTTATATTGTTAGAAAATATTTTTATTTTGAATAAACACTGTTCACAAGTTTTCATTCATCAGTAAATCCTGAAAAAAGCATCACAGATACCCCCCCCAAAAAATCCAAAAATGTCATTTTTTAAATTTGTATTAGTTTGCATGCATGTGAGCCTATGATCAAACAAAATGTTAATATTTATGTTTGTAGGCTATATATGATAGTTTTATAAATTTCCCCAAATTTCCAATTAATTCCCATAAATTCCTGGTAAGTTTCAAACTTGGAATATTTCCAAAATTCCCCAGACGAAGTTCCCATGGAAAGTAATTTACCGGAAATTTTCCGCCCCTTTGCAACCCTACTCCAAATACATGTTTATTTTATGAATGCACAAACATTCCTATAGAAAGACACAGGGCAGGAATTTGTCTCCGACAGGCCCATAGAAAGAAGAGAAAGAAGCATCTGGGCTGAATGAAAACTGCCAGATGGTTATTCAGCCCAGAGTTTAAGATGCAGCCTGGTGGCCGCTGAAGCAAGTGAATCAGTACGGTCAGTCTGAAAACGTGTGTAAAGCCAGAGGCTTAACATTAGGTCCATTTCCTTCAAGCTGGAAAAGGATCAGATGCAAAGAGCGGGAGGGAGGACGAAATCAAAAGATGGAGAGGAGCTACAAAGCGATGGAGCAGTGCAACCCTGCCCTCTTCAGTATGCAGCAGTGCAGATCAAGCGTGCAATTTGACAAGGAATGTGCTCTGTGCAGGCATTTTATCTCATGAATGCTTAAAGGGGTCCTATTCTGCTCTTTTACAAAGTCTTGATTTTGTTTTGGGGCTGTACTAGAACAGGCTCTCATACTAGGTTGTTCGAAAAACACATTATTTTTCACATATTTTACATTATTACAACACCTTTCTCCTCAGTCTGGCATGACCGGCTCGATTAGTTCCTGTATCAAATGAAGGCCCGCCTTCTGAAATACGAAATGTGCTGTGAAAGTGAAAAAGCATAATAGGACCCCTTTAAACAATTAATATGCACTTTTTGAGGCACAATCCTGAAATCATATTGCAGATGAGTCAGCATCGACATTTTCTGCTCTCTACAAATCTATGCCAGGTTAATATTGGCCTACCTCCAGCCTCTGCTCTTGGGAGGTTAGAGTGTTGATAATGCGGATCCAGCGTGTTTTGGCAGACAGCAACCCAGCCTCGTAGCGGTTATCCTTCCACCACGGCTTCCCGAAGTCATTGGGCCAGTCAGTGCGAGGGCAGGGAGGGGGTGTGTGTAAAAAGCGCACCCTAGGGGTGTAGTATTTAATGCAGCCAGTCAATGGGTCAACATGGGTAAGAATCTAAAAAGGGAAAACACAACACTGAATCAACAAAAAACATCAGCTCCATAATCATGTAAAAAATGTTTGATCATTCAGAAGATTGTGCCCTTAAAGTCAGCATGAGATGATAATTGTGATTTTCTTTTCTTCCATCACTGTGAAGTATATCTGAGTGAAACACCTCTTCGAATGAGAAAATAATGTAGAGATAGACTATTTTGTTTTTGGGAACTGACATTGTCATTTGCTAATTGCTGCATCTCTGCATTATTAGCATCTCATGTGAGTGACAGGTTGCTGGTCCACATCTTATCAGAGAAAAGATCATTGCAACGAGAGGGGAAATTAATGTTTTTTTGTTTGTTTTTATTAAAGATTACAAGGGCACATTAAATAAAAATAATAACGTGCATAAGACATTTATAATAAATACTGCAATGTTCCATAAAAAAAGTATAGTCAATTATAATTTCATGCTAACTTTAACAAAACAACCAGACAGCAATGCAGTTGCCTAGTTTGGTTTTGGTTATATTCTCAGGGTGGGAAAAACATACTTTTTTTAAAATGAAGAAATGTTTTTAAAAAGATACAGATTTTACTCAAAGTTCTTATCTTTGAAATTATCATAAAACATATGAAAACATACTTGGAAAAAATACTAAAAGCAAATACTATATTTAAAAAAAATGACGATATTTGGAAAAATGACTAAATTACGAGTTCTATGTGTGTGCCCTATAGGAGTCCTTGGTTTTGCAAAATTACATGAAAATATTTTACAAATGTTATTACAGTGGCTTACATTTTTTGTCTTTGGGTCAAACCAGTGACTGATGTCCTTTCCTGCACACTCTGTGATAGGTTTCAATAACACATCACCTATAAGAGAAAGAGTCTTTGTTACAATGCTCTTAATAATAATCAGCTAATGCGTGGCACATTTAAAAAGTTTGGGGACAAAATCGTTTCTTCCTTTTCATTTTTTAATGATATGGTGACTTGCCTTTATATTCCTCCAGCAGCGGTGTCAGATCGTACACTTTGCCCAGGTACGACACCCATATATCTTTGAGAGTGTTGTGAACAGACACCTCCTTCGGCGTGAAATACTTTGGGCACCGCATTCTAACAAACTAACTGTTTTGGAGAAATAAAACTGTTTACTCAATTTATGAGTATTCAGTCACTGTACAAAACGATTGTTGTTATATTTTGATATTTTTGGCATTTTTTACATCATATTTTTTCCACCCTTCGGATAAAAATACAAAATAATAAAAATAAAAAAAAGAACCTCTAACCCTTAAATAAAAGTAATTGTGATGCTTGCCTTTACCTTCAAGTCCACCAATTAATCCTAGAAAAAAAGACACTTGACAAATGAGTCTTCAATACTCTTTCTTAAATACAGTATATCTTGGAGACTTTCATGAATTTGTTTAGCTTAAAACAAATGAAAAACCAGCATAAAACATTAGGAAGACCCATGTCCTTAACATCAGTAAAGGTCATTGCATTGGCATGTCAGCACAAACTAACAAGCATATACCCAAAAAACCTGCAAACCTTTTAAATTACTTTTGCCACATTTCATAAATCTTCAAATATTGCATTTTTTTTTTTTTTTTTTCCAATAGCTAGTGATTTCTTAAGTTGGTTGACCTTCAACTCGAAAGTGCAGAGGTAACTCCTTAAGTTTACATAAAGCTTTGTTGTGGGACATTGACCTGTTGATATATTAACTTCAACCAAATAAAGACTGCTTCATAGCCTTTCATCTGATTTATCATCTGCAACAGCTGTCGAATGATCATACACATTCTGTCATGTAAACGTTTAGCAAAGATTTCAGTAAAAAAAAAAAACTATTGTGCAAACTGGTATCAGATCAAAGGTGTCAGGCTATGAAGCAGTTATAAAGCATGTTCATTTCTGGTAGTTTTATGCAGTTGGGTTAAAAAAATTAAATAAAAATGAGACAAAGATATGAGAAAAGGTACCTCCTTTGCCAAAAAGCGTGCAATACAGTTTTATCTATTTCAAGACTGCCGGCATGTCAGCGCTGAATCTTTAAGAACGCAAATATGACATACTGGTGTCAGAAGTACATGGCACAGTCTAAAAGAAACCACAACCCTAAATTCTGGAGCGTTATTCAAAGAAAACAAACATAAGCAGCAGAAAAAGAAAAAAAGACAGAATGAGAAAGACAGAGTGATGTTAAAGATGGCACATATGTCAAAGAAAGATCAACATTTTTGAGCCAAAATGACTCCAGTTAAGACTCCAAGTTCAACTAGACTCCATTTTTACGTATTGAAGGACAGGAAATCAAACACCAAACTAGTAGTGTTTGCCCGATCAAGTAATTTGCTCCTGGAGAAGTCCAAAACAGCCTGTGGATTCAAGTCTCAACAACAACAAAAAAACTCCCTGTTTGATAAGTTTCCTCCAAAGTTCAGTTTGGATAAAGCAGGTTCTCTAGCCATGTTTCTTAGTCCAAATCATTGTCCGTTTATACTGCATCAGCCTCTCTGTTATCAGTTGTAGTGGAACTTGAAGTGAAAGTTTCCGCCCTCAAAGGGGTTGAAGCCAAAGGGCCATTCTCTGCCTCCTCCACCTCCTCCACCCTGCTGATTCTCAGGGTCCAGAGGGTCCTCGCCCGAATCAAATTTCTGACGCATTTCTGAACAGAAAACAACAAAGAAGAATGCATCGATTTGAAGACACTTAATAATTAGGATTTTAATGTTTTTGAAAGAAGCCTCTTATTCTCACCAAAGCTAGATATACAGTATTTGACCAAAAATACAGTAAAAATATAAACATTGTGAAATATTATAATTGAAAATAACTGCTTTTTTATTGTAATACATTTTAGAATTTATGCCTGTGAAAGCAAAGCTGAATTTTCAGCATCATTACTCCAGTCTTCAGTGTCACATGATCCTTCAGAAGTCATTCTAATATGCTGATTTGTTGCTCATTTAATAATAATGATTCTTATTGTTATCAATTTTGAAGACCAGGATCAGGATTCTATGATGAATTTAAAAATCAAAACAAGAAATCCCTTGTAACATTATAAATGTCTTTCCATTTGGCTTTGATCAATTTAATGCATCTTTAATGAATAAAAGTGTTAATTTCTCTTTTTTCTAATCTTATTTACGCCAAACTTTTGAATGGTACTCTATCATGGCTTGCACAAACATTTTAAGCAGCACAACTGGTTTCAGTACTGATGGGATTTTTTTTACTAGAAAAATAGAATACAACAATGTTCTTTTAAATTATAATAATATTTCACCAGCCATGGTAAGCATAAGACACTTCAGACAAAAACATTTAAAAAACTTAAAAAAAAAAAATATCCAGAGATAAAACAAGCTGAAACAAAAATGTTACAAAAAATTGACCGACAACAGAAATTTTCAATAACAGACTGATAAGGACTGAAAATCATTTGTATTCATGCTTAATTTAGTTTTTGCTGTCATCTGACATTTTCCTACCTGGATCTGTGAGCACTTCCTTTGCTGATGCGATATCGATAAACTTTTTCTCTGCCTCTTTCTTGTCTGCTTCAGACTGGAAATTATCAGGATGCCACTGCTGAGCCAGCTTTCTATACGCTTTTATGATTTCCTGTTTGTTGGCACTCCTAAAAACAAGTGAAAAGAAACAAGCATTTCAGTCAAACAATCTACATTCATTGTTACTACCGCAGGTGCCCCAGAAACAACCTTTGACCATTTCTGCATTATTATCATCATAAAACAGCACAGAAACAGTTAAGGAAGTAACACACTCTGCAACATTTTAAGGCAGGATTTTGCCTTACCTGCTGACCCCCAGGATCTTGTAATAGTCTCTCTTGTGAGACTGCTTGAGGAGCTTCTGTGCTCGGTCAAGACCTTCACGAATCTCCTGGTTGTCCTGATCAAACTCCCGTGCCTCCTGATAGTCTTCCACAGCTGAGAAGAGGAACAGAGGAAGAAACGTGAGTTTATGCAAACGAAATGGAAAGGGTAGAAAATTCGGTACATTTTATAGTAGTCAGTGAGAGTTGAACTACCTTTCTCATATTCCTGCAGTAAGATGTAGGCCTCTGCTCGGTCCCGGAGGATGTGGATATTCTGAGGTTCTCTCTGGTGGGCTTCTGAACAAATGTCTACGGCCTCCTCGGCACTCTTCATCTGGAGGAGCCAAAAGAGGGAGTGAGAGAAAAACAGAACCCGTGAGGCTAGACACCAGAACCAGACTGTTCTTATTCTTATTAACCTCTAACGATGTGAAAGTGAACATACCATATAAATGGTGATTACTAGGACAGCTGGACTAGAAGGGGTTTCATCCCCTTAAAAAGCTGTAAAATAACTAAACTACATTTTGTAAAGGAACATACTTTGACTAAGCAGAAGCAGATCCTCTCCTTTGCTTTATTAGTGTAGAATGCCACGTTCGGCTCTGTTCGCATCACAGATTCATACTTCTCAATGGCCTCCTGATACCTGTCATTCAAGTAAACATAAAACAAAAGAATGAATAAACCATTAGAACTGAAAAACCTGAAATAATCAAAATGATGTCAAATTTGACACTGATGGAGATATAAAACCCATTCAAAACCAAATCAGTAAGATTTTTTAAAATACATTATTTTTATTCAGCAAGTACGCATTAAATTGACATTTCTATTTCAAATAAATGCTGTTCTTTTTAACCTTTCTGTTCATCAAATAAACCTAAAAAAAATGTATGACAGTTTCCACAAAAATATTAAGCAGCACAACTGGTTTCAATAATAAGAAATGTTTCTTGAGCAGCAAAGCAGCATATCAGAAGGATTTCTGAAGGATCATGTGACACTGAAGACTGGAGTAATGCTGCTGAAAATTCAGCTTTACCATCACAGAAATTAGTTATATTTTCATAAATGTTAAAAAAAATTATACTTTACAACATTACTGTTTTGACCGATATATTGATAAAGACTTTCAAGAGAATCCCAAACCTTTCAACGGTAGTGTATGGAATATGTGACACAATAAATAATAAGATATAGCTATAAATAAAATATGATACATTTATAAAATAAATTATAATATAACACATCTCAAAGGCCAAAAATGAATTCGAGTGAGGTAAGCTAAGCCTAGACCTGAAGGCCAATTTTCTAGAAGTGACAGGGAAGGGATGTTTTCAGCACCTCTGTTCTGAGATCAGCTCTTCTGCAGAGTCCAGCTGCTTGCTGAGCTTCTTGACCTGTTTGTAGTGAGCGAAACACTCCTTATCATCCTGATCCAGTTTCAGACACTCACGGACCTGACTGAAAACAGAAACAAAGAGGGAAACACACAGTGAACAGCAGCAAAAAAGAGAGAAAACTCTCCTTTTGAACATCACATGAGATTGGAGTGTTATTATTACAACTACTGTACATGCACACAGTCAGTGTGTGGGATTGACAAGTGTATTTACTAAAAGGTATGACTCTAGAATTGTCCTTGAAGCAGCTTACAGGAGATGCTTGAATACTGTCTGTATGATTTAATAACCAAAGAATGTGGCTGTCATTCATACGGAATGACATACTTAAGCGAGTCGTGATGATCTCCTAAACTGTAATGGAGTTGGCTAAGTTTGAGGAAGGCTGCTCGGTTGTCCGCACGGAGACGTGTGGCTGGTGTCAGGTCCATAATGGCCTTCCGTGGATCCCCGAGTCGGATGTAGCACTCGGCTCTTAGTTCGCGAGACTCTGGATCCCAAGGAGAGAGCTGGAAAACAAAGAAAAGTTTTTGAATCACCGGAGACATGCTAAGCTTAAACGGCAACATTTGATTTGTTATTTGTTTTTGTATTTTATTTGTAGGGCCACTCATTTCAACAGCTCAAATTAGAGAAAGTGGGATAAAGAAAGTCATAAAGTGATACATGATAAAAATTCATAAAGAATACTTCACCTAAACATAATCCAAAACTTTCATATTATCAGTGAATAATGACTTTTATTCATAAGGAATGCATTCAATTGATCAAAAGTTACAGTAAAGGCATGTATAAAGTTACGTTTCTATTTTTAAATTAATGCAGGTCTTCTGAACTTTCTATTTATCAGAGAATCCTATTTAAAAAATGTTTCCACAGAAAGTATTAAGCAGCACATCTGCTTTCAACATTGAATATGAGAATTTTTTCTTGAGCACCAAATCAGATTTTTAAAGGATCATGGGACACTAAAGACTGGAGTAATGGATGCTGAAAATTCTGATTTGCCATCACAGAAATAAATTCAATTATTTTTTTTTATTTTTATAGTTTTAAATTGTAATACTATTTCACATATTACTGTTTTTACTGTATTTTGTTGGCCAAATAAATGCAGCCTCGGTGAACCTGGTGAAGAGACTTCTTTCAAAAACATAAAAAAAATGTTAATGTGCTGTCAAACGATTAATCACGATTAATTGCATCCAAATTCCAAAATAAAAGTTTTGTTTACATAAAATATGTGTGTATACTGTGTATATTTATTATGAATATATAAATACAAACACATGCATATATATTTAAGAAACATTTGCTATGTTTATATATATTAAACATATTTATATATTATATATAATATAAGAATATAAATATATAAATGTATATACATGTAAATATTTTCAAAATATATACTGTATGTGTGTATTTATATATACATAATAAATATATACAGTACATATATTATGTAAACAAAAACTTTTATTTTGGATGCGATTAATCGCGATTAATCATTTGACAGCACTCATTTTTACCAACCCCAAACATTTCCACAATAGTGTAAATCTCCGTTTCTAACTCAAACAAAGCTACTGTGTGTATTCAGAATAGCACACAAGTTCTAGAGATGACTTTTATGATAATTTTTGGGTCCTTTTTTAAGCTTGACAGTATACATTACATAACACTTCTGTTTTACAAAAAAGATTCTAGAATCTGAAAATAATCGTATTTTGTGTTTCACTGAGGAAGAAAAAAAAAAGCCAAATGGTTTCGGAAAAACATGAGGATAAATAAATAACATCTTTTTAATTTTTTGGGTGAACAATCCCTTTAATATTACTATTAACACATGTAGCAATAAATAAACAACACCTGTTGCTGCATGTGCATTTTTGATCTCCAGACTAACTCACCTCTATGACTTTCTCCAGCACCTGGACAGTAGTGCTGTAGTCTCCACGGTGATGGGCCTCATGTGCCTCTTCCTGGAGTAACTCCAGCTCCTCGGCCTTGCGGAGCTGATCATGTGCTTCCTCATGATCCGGGGAACGCTTCAGCTGCAAAGGAGAAACGTTAACAGAGCAGGAGGCAGGAAATAGAACAAAATGGAGCAAAACGTGATCTGGTTTGAGAATGAAGTTGGCAGGTTTTAAAGGAATAAGGGAATTGTTTCACTCACTACTGCTTGGAAGTCTTCTCTAGCCTCTTGAGTACTTCCCTGTTTCAGTAGAATATTAGCCCTCTGCAGTCTGGCCTGAAAACACATGCACACCATAAACATGTATATACGGTACTGCCACCTAGAACTTAGTTTGATATCACGACCACAAAAATAAACTCACCGCAAGGAAGTCTGGCTTGAGCTGTATGGCCTGGGACAGGTCAGGCAGAGCTGACTTGGACTTTCCCATAGCCAGGAAAACAGCGGCCCGTTTGTAGTATGTCAGGTAGTTCTTAGAGTCACCCTCTGTTTAAGACATTTGCATTGGTTAATGAACTGCATCTTTTCTTTATTTTAAATTACCTACGTACACTGAATGTAATTGCATTTTAATACTAATTAGCATCAAATAAAACAACAAAATGAAACTGGTCTGTACATTTTTTTTAAGTCTCTTATGCTGACCAAAGCTTTGAACAAAAATACAGTAAAAACTGTAATATTGTGAAATATTATTTCTATTTTTTTTTTTTTTGCAATATATTTAAACATTTATTTTATTCCTCAGATGGCAAAGCTGAATTTTCAGTATCATTTCTCCAGTCTTCAGTATCACATGTGACATGATCCTTCAGAAATAATTCTAATATGCCGATTTGGTGCTTAAGAAACTATTCTTATCAATGTTGCAAATAGTTGTGCTGCTAAATATTTTTGAGGATTAAAAAAAGTTTGAAAGATTCATCTTTGATTAATAAAATGTTCAAAAGAACAGCATTTGCTTGAAAAAGAAATCTTCTGTAACAGTATATATGTCATTAATGTTATGCATCTTTCTTAAGTAAAAGTTTTTTTTTTGTTTTTTTTATTCTTACTGACAGCAATCTTTTGAATGGTATTGTAGCCTCCATATGTCACTGTGTTTGTGTATGTCTTACCCACAGCTGAATGATAGTGAGACAGGGCCTCAGCCAGTTGTCCGGCTGCCAGCAGCTTACGGCCCATTTCCAGATGATGCTCAATCTCAACAGGTGTTGCTCCTAACACACCTGGAATAAAGAGACAGGTGACTTACACATGACACCTGCTCAATTTCATAATGAGGCAGCTTTGAAAACCCTCAATCTGCCTGATGGGACTGAGATTACATACCTTAAACTTACATACCCAAAACAACAAGTGTTTCTATCACGTCATAATAACGAAACTCCTTAAAGGGAATTCAACATGGCATTCCACTGCATGTATGTTTCGATTAACAATGACAGCACAAAAAGTGAAACCATGCAAACAGCACCCTGCCTTATACAGGTGCATCTCAATAAATTAGAATGTCATGGAAAAGTTCATTTATTTCAGTAATTTGGTTTTTGTAAAATGTGAGCCAAAATCATCACAATTAAAAGAACCAAAGACTTAAACTACTTCAGTCTGTGTGCATTGAATTTATTTAATACACGAGTTTCACAATTTGAGTTGAATTACTGAAATAAATTAACTTTTCCACGACATTCTAATTTATTGAGATGCACCTGTAGTTATGGAAAACAAAACAAAAGTAAAACTAAAATCACCATCTCTACTTAACTCTAGAACGGCTTCTGTTTCAACATTAACCAATAAAGATCTTTAAAAGCTTTAAATGTATGATATTAAGTTAACCACTCCTAGGTATAAGGTAGATAGATGGCCATTATATGTTTAGTTGTCACAATAATGCATACATTAATTAAAAAACGAACTACCACCTCTAGATCTCATTAAGTACATCAAATAAATCATGGTTTATGTCCATAAACATGGCGTTACCATATTAAATGTCCAAATAATAACACGGTAGTGCTATGGTGCTTTTCTGTTTGACCAAAATCAGATTCTAAAGTCAGAGAAATTGAAAAATGAGCGGTCAACCTAGACAGTATCAGATGACATCAAAATGCTGTCTAGATAGGAATCTTACTAAGTTTTAAAAGTCAATATGATTTTATTCTATTTCTATTTAAAAGACTTCTTCCTTGACACTTCCTGCTGAGCACCTGTTGGAGGTACCATGGTAGAATTACAGTGCCAGATGGTGGAATCATGTTATTCTGATACAGATTTCATTATTACCATATTCCTGTCCCATGATTTAAGTGATACTTCCATAGTATTACCATGGTCCTTGTCCAAAAACATGGTAATACTATGGTACTCCCCAGACAACTGGAAAAAAAAACCCGGAAAAAAATATTTCCTTAAAAAAAAAAAAAAAGAAAGTAAGATGTCAGGTGTGCATGAGAAGTGAAATCTCACCGTCCAGCTGTAGGTCCAGGACCACACAGAGCAGAGACAGGGAGGACAGGACACTGCTCAAACCTCTCCGCCGTCCCGACTCCATGGTGACATTTATCACACCCCCGATATACAACCGTGTCTTTCCACTGGGACTCACAACGCAGTAGGTCAATAAAACAGAAAGAGTATTTACACTCAGATCATCCTAACAGCGACACATCCGACATAGAATGCGATGTTTCTGTTGTCCGGATTATAAATATGTCCGAGTGGAATAAAGGAATGCGAAACTCTAGTTCCGTGTGTCTCTCCGCCGACTGCTGAGGTTAAAACGTGTATTGTAATTTATAGAGAGGTGTTTCTTAGCCCCAGTGTGACAGTGACCGTGCACAACTGCTGCCGGCCACGTACTTTAGGAAGTCTCCTCTTGGTGAACCTCCTGGCTGGGTTTACAATTCAAATCGCCCTACATTTCAGCGCGGCGACTGGCTGCTCACATCCGTGTTTGCCGACAAACGTGTTCCCGTCCCATTGGCCGAATCATGTTAGCGCACTGGACGGACACGCCCACGTCCTGCATTGGGCTGATAGCTGATATGACCCATCATTACTTGGGAGGAAAAGTCTATTCTCGCCTGGCCTTTAGTAAAGGAAACCGTCGTTACCATGGTAAATATTCTATTCTATTCTATTCTATTCTATTCTATTCTATGCATTATGTTCTTACAGCATTATACAACACAACAGAAAATAATAGGACTTTATAAAATGTCCCATGTTAACCTTCCACCAAAAGTCTATTCTCACCTGGCCTTTAGTAAAGGAAACCATCGTTACCATGGTAAATATTCTATTCTATTCTGTTCTATTCTATTCTATGCATTATGTTCTTACAGCATTATACAACACAACAGAAAATAATAGGACTTTATAAAATGTCCCATGTTAACCTTCCACCAAAAGTCTATTCTCACC
>NW_015538065.1:1434394-1449527 GCF_001515605.1 Sinocyclocheilus anshuiensis
TATTCTATTCTATTCTATTCTATTCTATGCATTATGTTCTTACAGCATTATACAACACAACAGAAAAGAATAGGAGTTTATAAAATGTCCCATGTTAACCTTCCACCAAAATACCACACTGCACTTAAGTTCTACTATTATATTTTATAAAATACAAATAAATTAAATCAGTGTAGGAACAGTGAGATTTTCAAATATGTACCATGTTAAACATGGTTATTATTTGAGTTGTGGCATTTCATGGCTTGTTTAATGCATTTGTATTATATTATACTCTGTTCTGTTATGAATATGTGCTGTTTTATAGCATTACGGAACAGAATGCAGCTTAAAAGAACAGAATAGAAATGGTAACAATGGTTTCGACCAAATTGCCGTACTACACTTAAGTTATCATTATTACTGAAAATAAAATAAATAGATAAAAATAAACAAATAAATAAAATAATGTGACCTACTTCAAACTAAAAAGCTTGAATAAAATAGAATTGAATAGAATAGACCCCATCAAATATTTACCGTGGTTTCTATTACTAAAATTAACTGCTATTGTTAATATGTATAATCAGAATAAATATAGGATTTTATTAGTGTAAATTTGTTTTGTTAGAGAATAAAATGAATTGTGATATTTTGTATTGTTGTTATTGTAGAAACTGTGTTGAACAATAAAACATTCCCAAATACATAATGGCATTTTTAATGTCATGTTCTTTTTTCATTTATAATTATTACTTTACTTAGTACTAACATTTGAAATAAATTAATCTGGGACGCTCTTTAAACAATGTAAGAAGCTTAAAATAGAATAGAATAGAGCCTTTCAAGTATTTACCATGGTAACCATGGCTTCCATGCTATTATTACTGATATGCAAAACCAGAATACTATAGGATTTTATTTAATAGTGTAAATGATCAAGTTTTGTAAGAATACAATAAAATATGAAATGTTGTATTATTGTAATTAGTGTGTTGGGTCAAACAATAAAATATTCTCAATGCATAATGCCCTTTTTAATGTCGTGTTTGTTTATTGTTTGTATAAAACATCATATAAAACCATAAAATCATCATAAAAAAGGTCATTTGTACAAATAAATGGAGACAAGAAAAATTAACATACTATAAATCTTTTTTTTTCAAATCTTGATTCACGTAACGGCAACAAAATTCTAAATTCTAAACAAAATTGAATTTCAACTCTTTCATTCTGTATAATGTTCTCTGAGGTGTTTTTGCACAGCAAAACTGACATGGTAACATTTTACTTGATTAATGACTTATCCTTAGGTGGCCACAAAACCACCTGTGCGTTTGGTACTGTATACATATTTACATAATTGCACTGATAAAACATCACTAGACAGAATATTAACAGTCAACTATTAATGTAATGTAATATAATGTTGTTTGGCCATGAAATTGACCAGAATTGCTTCATTCAGACATAGGCATTTCTTCCATAAGTGCTCTGAGCATCTCTCCTGGATGCGGATGCTGAGTAAACTGTTTCACGTGTGGGCTGGTAGTAACTGCAAGAGAAGATGCAGAATGTAAGAAACATGCCCCCAAACACAAGCACAAATGCATAAAATAACAAGAATGGGCAAAATGTTTTATATGACAAAATGAGAAGCGAGAAAGTATGCGAAAGAGAAGTGTGTGAGTGAGTTTAAGTGATTGTGACAAAGAAACTCACGCCTTCTCCTTTGTGCCTAATTTGCAGGAGAACATGAGACAAGCTCCACCACAGATGGCAAGAACACCAGAGGCCCAGCCGATGTATAAAGCCTCTCCAATCTCATACCTATAACACACCACAAAAATAACATGTTCAGTCTAACGTGCATAGGTTTCACTCAAACTAAATTTAGTCAAACTTTACACAAACACAGGAGTTTCTATCATTCACTCTCAGAAAAAAAAGGTACAAAGGCTGTCACTGGGATACCCTTCCA
Organism: Sinocyclocheilus anshuiensis; assembly: GCF_001515605.1. Classification (NCBI taxonomy): domain Eukaryota; kingdom Metazoa; phylum Chordata; class Actinopteri; order Cypriniformes; family Cyprinidae; genus Sinocyclocheilus; species Sinocyclocheilus anshuiensis. The sequence goes on from NW_015538065.1 coordinate 1,436,355, forward strand.
AAAGGTACACGTTTGTACCTTATTTCATGCACATTAGTACCTTAATGGTAAATATTTGTACCTTTTGAAAAGGTACCACCACTGTGACAGCTTTTGTACTTTTTTCTGAGAGTGTTCAAATACATGTAGGCCTATAGTAAAGCACAGCCGAGGTAATTCAGTTATAGTCGGCAGTTTAATTCTTACTTTAATACTTCATAAAACTGTGTGTGAGCACCACCAACAGCTGTTCGATGAGAGCAGTAAATGAGTATTAAATAAAACAGCAGGAGGAAGCATTTCCCTTTTAATTTCCAGTAGAGCGCCTACTTTTGGCCAGGGTAAAGCGGGTTGAAGAACTCTTGAGTGATGTTGGCCGCGTACCAGGACACTGATATCATCGTGCACAAACCTTTGGATGGGATTAAAAACATAAAGATTAACAGTTACAATAGCAATAAAGCTTTCGGAATGTGAATCTGATAAGAACTCTTAAAAGACAGCCTGAAAAGCACATTCAGTCATGGTTGAGTTTAATTAGTAATGCGCCTTAGGCCTACCCTGCAGCAGGAAAAATACGCCTCCGGTTCCGGCGATTCTGCCTTTCAGTACGTAATTGTCACCGGCGGCCTTCGAGCACTGCATGCCGATGAGGGTGGCCACCATGCCGAATGAGCCAGCCACCACTGCCGCGATCATAAGAGCGCGGGACGCCTGGATATAACCTGGGGAAACAGAAAGATGTACTATTATATTACAATATTAACAAACCTACTAAAAGATCTGAATACAGTATTTAAAAAAAAATATAGGATTATATATAAATCAATAACCACACGAAATAAACAGCATAAAGAAAGTCAAATAGATATAAAAAAAAATAATTATTTAGTAAATAAGTAAATAAAAGAATGACAAAGAAAATACATAAATAGTAAATAGCAGTAAACAAACAAATAAACAAAAATAAAATATTGAAAGAAAGAAAGAAATTCTTTAAATTATTCCAAAACACAAAGTTGTGAGGAAAAAAATAATAATGAATAATTAAAATAAACAAAAATAAAATATTGAAAGGATAAATAAAAGAAGGAAGGAAGGAAGGAAAGTCAACTGAATTTAAAAGTAGGCTATAAAATAGTTACACTGTACATTTGCGACATTGTATATTTTAAATAAATAAGACATAAATACATTTATAAGACAAATAGCCTAAATCAGACTGACAAAGAAAATAAATAAATAGTAAATAGCAGTAAACAAATACATTAACAAAAATTAAATATTGAAAGAAAGAAAGAAATTCTTTAAATTATTCCAAAACACACAAAGTTGTAAGGAAAAAAATAATAATGGTAACCACATTTCCGCCAAAAGCAAATGTATTTATAGTGGTGGCTGATATCACATTGCTACAACTGATAATGAAATTATTAGTAAGTAAAGTATGGTGATGTTTGTCCTACCAGACAGGGCCAGTAGAGAGGGAAATTCGCGGCAGTTGTGCACTCCCGTCGAGTCCGTGGCGCAGGACATCCACAGATTCTCGTAAAGGGTTGAGGTGGTGATCACTGTCCCGTCTAACGAGGATACTTTCCAGTAACGGTTCGGGATTGTGACGCCAACCATTATCCAACTCACAACGCCTAGGATCAAAGCAACGACTTCAATAACCGGATCCATGGCTGCTTTAGATTACACAGGGGCCAAAGTCATCCACAATCTGCCTTAGTATTTCTTATGAGTTTCTCTGCTTTATGTAGTTGTTTTCCAAATGTGTTCAGCGTTGGCTGAAAAGTTATGAGAAATATCCAGATTTTATTAATTTCTCGAGCTGAGCCAGTTTTTCCATGGAGATCGAGATTACAGCAGTGTGACATATGAAATGTGTTGTTAAAAGGAGCGATGGGTCATTTATAGGCTCTGTTTGCCCTCCCCTCTCGTGTGGTGCATGCATTTTACACCCCGAAACTCAACAGGTGGTTATCACTAAAGTCCAATGGTCGTTCCCTGACCTTCACTGGCAGTGCATCCGTTATGTTTCATGGACTCAAACACATTGCACACTGTAAAATAGGGCTGGGTAAAAAATATCGATATCTCGATATTAATCGATTCTCTTTTTTATGGAACGATATCGATTCTTAAATCCCAAGAATCAATTATTCTAGCCTGTGTTCTGTTAATGGACGGAACACTGAAGGGCACCTCCCATCCAATAAATCGCAATACGCATTGTGCTTTGGTACTTTTAATATGAAACAAAGTCTCAGATTGCAAACGCTGTCCATTGCATTGCAGTATTCAAACAATAAATCAAATGCTGTTTTGGCGCTGTTTAAAACTTAAACTCATAGGTCATATGATGCTGCTAAAAAGAACATTATTCTGTGTATTTGGTGTAATGAAATGTGTTTATGCTGCCCAAAATGTGCGTTTGAATCATCAGTGGCAAATCCTTTAAATATAAAAAACGTTCTTACAGTCTGTGAGTCAGAACAGCCGGCATTGTAGGCTACTCTCCCAGGATCAGGAAACAGTCCTCCATAAAATGCGCTGGACACATCTGAATATTTGGGTTAAACTTGTAAATACAACTTTAACCACTGATTTCTAGTCGTGTCCTCTTTTGGAAGACCAAACAAAGTAGTTTCGCTTTCACAATGAAACACACAGCGCCTTGAGTATGCGGAGGCCGGCTTGAGTGAGCAGAGGCCGGTGGGCTTGATAACAGCGCGGCTGGCGGATTCGACTAAGGAGGCTTGCGGCAACCACATGTGACGACCCCGGGCTGGACTCTGCTTCGTTCACGGTGAAAGCCGATCCGGTGATCCACAGCGAGAAGTTGATGTATTTCCTCAGCAACCAGCACGGATCAGCTCCAGGCACGACGAAGCAGATATCGTCCTCTTTTGGAAGACCAAACAAAGTAGTTTCGCTTTCACAATGAAACACACAGCGCCTTCACGACATGGCGGCGGCAACAACAATACTACAGTGAGAATAAAAGTTACGCCTTCTTTCTTTGCGTGAACATTTGGGCAGCGTTATGCAAATCTTCCCACATAGTGAGGTAGATATGTGGGGGCGTGTTAGAACGAGCCGTTTTAGGTAGGCGTGGCTGACTCTTAACTTTTATAAAGAATATCTCTTTGGATTTGAGACTTTAGTCTTTGCAACTTTACAGATCTTCTTTATGCACCGAGAGCTTGTAACACTCCAAAGAGAAAGGAAAAATTTAAATCGCATCATATGACCCCTTTAAATAAAATAAAAAAGTAAGATTTCTTTAAAGTTTAAAAAAATACTGACCTCACACTTTTGAATGGTAACCATAAATGAATAGCTATAAAGACTAAAATCAAAACAATTGGTATTGGGACAAATAAGAGCCAGCTAATAGTAAAACTGAGTGCTTTTATATGTTACAAAGTATATGGAACATGTCAATTAAACAAGCAGTGACTAAACCAAATTTCTGAAACCCTTTCAAACATTAATCTGGCCTATTAATAACAGATTTTAGTGGTTTTAGTGGATTTTAATAGGCTACTAGACGTTTAGCAAAATGTTTTGGAATTGTCTTCAGAGGACACTATCAGAAGAGGGAAAAGGGGAACTACTGGGTGCAGCGATTAAATGAACAACTGAAGAAGCTGTTGACAGTGTTTATCTGCTGCCTTTATCTGCTTTATCTGAAAAGCTTGTGAGGAGACTTAAACACAGTACAGACACATATACGTAATTAAACATTTTGCATGTAAACAAAGGTCAATAAAAATAAAGTGAAGATAAACTCATTGTGACATGATTAGGTAAATGGTGAACAACTCCACTGCTCTGGTTGAAAAAAAGATAAACATCGTGTTCAACTTAAAGGGGTCATATGATCCTTTTTTAAAGATCATTATTTTGTGTATTTGGTGTAACAGAATATTAATTAATGACAGAATTGTCATTTTTGGGTGAACTAACCCTTTAATACACAATATATATATTTTTTATTTTCTTTTTATTAGATTTTCAAAACAACAACACACACAAAAAATAAATAAATACATAAACCAGAGCTGAACAAAACATAAATAAGAAACAAAAATACTGTCAGCACTACATATAAGATGAATACTTACATGAAATAGTAATACCCTAGATATGAGTACTTCACAATTCTAAGGAGATACATCTTACTACCCAATGAACCAGCCACAAATAGATTCTACAACTCTTTATACACATGATATATTCAAACAATTTATTACAAAAAGATTACTATAACTGCAGACAATATTTTAAAACAAGTATTGCATTATATGTCAACATTAACAAGAAATAGAATTTAGTCACATGATGACATCACAGAAATGCCTACAAAGATCTTCGACAAGTTTAAATTCTTCCATTAATGTTTAATGGCTTAATGAAAAATTTGCCATCTGTGAAGAAAAGATGTTAACAAAATATGACACACCAGAGGCTGAAGTTCATGTGGCAATAACTAAAACTTTCAGATTTGATAATAAGTATCCAGATAATTCTGAAATCCCTCTGAACAACACATAGCCTACTGATTTTAAACATCAAACACCATTAATAGCCAGATAACTATCACTTATCCTTACTGTACAAAGACCTATAAGTGATTAACTTATTTTATTGTCGTGAGACTAAGATATTTTGAGTGAATTGTACTGGAAATAGGCAAAATGGCAAACCGTATCTTGGAAGGTGAACATGCTGATTCTCAAATCGATTCCCAGTTAAAGGAAGTAAGTATGTTGCAATACATGGCTTTGTAAAATATGTAGAAAGAAAGGATCAAATGCAGTAAATTCATCTATATGTGTAGAGGCCACTGCCATTAGGAAACACCTGGTATATGTGGTCTGCAATAATCAAAAAACATGTCAAAGTAACATCCACATAAACGCTAGGATCCAAGCTTTCACACAGGAGAATATTGCCCAGAGCAATCCACTGCATCCACCAATCTGCTTTCTTCTCATCCTGTTGTCATCTCTTCCCCAGGTAAACAACACATGTACCTGACCACCAACCTGATCTAAACACGATTCATCAGACCAGGCTACTTTATTCGATTGCTTCAGACATTGTTTACCGGTGTCCTTCCTTGCACCAGTTTAGGTACTAACTACATACCGGTAACACCCCACATCTATCTATCTATCTATCTATCTATCTAGTCATTTAGCAGATGCTTTTATCCAAAGCGACTTACAAATGAGGACAATAAAAGCAGTCAAAACTAACAAAAGAGCAACAATATATAAGTGCAAATGACAAGTCTCGGTTAGCCTAACTATATATCATCTATCTATCTATCTATCTATCTATCTATCTATCTATCTATCTATCTATCTATCTATCTATCTATCTATCTATCTATCTATCTATCTATCTATCTATCTATCTATCTATCTATCTATCTATCTATCTATCTATCTATCTATCTATCTATCTGTCTATCTATCTGTCTATCTGTCTGTCTGTAAATACATACATAAATATAATACATTAAAATGCATCATCTACAATTTGATTTCATTGCTTTTTTATAATGTGTTAATGTAACAAATATATGTTGATAATAAAATTTTTTTAACTCTTTCACATGTAACGTGAGCAATGACAGGACAAAAGTTAGACTAGGTGCTGCCGCTGTTGAATTGTTTGCGTGTGATAAGCAGATGATTGTTCTCGGTTTTAAAGGTCAGGTTTATGACTAGCTTGCTTGACTATTGCTATAAGTCAACTTTAATGGTTCCTTAACAAACACAATAGTTTTCCCACATGGTTATGCATCTCCTAAAACCAATGATGACACTTTCAATGATCTGACGTTTATGGGGACCATAAAAAGAGCTCATAAAATAGTTCTGTTAGAAAGCAGACTTTTTGCAGTGATGCTGAATCCTGAACGTGGAAATCTATACTCAGTTCAAACCCTGCTCTAACACATACAGCAAACTCGGCAGGGTTAATTCAGCTCTCACTCTCAGAAAAAAAAAAAGTAAAAAAGCTGTCACTGGGGCAGTACCTTTTCAAAACGTACACCTTTGTACCTAAAGGGTCCATATTGGTAACTTAAAGGGTAGATATTAGTACCTAAAGTGTGCATATTAGTACCTAAACGGAACAAAAGTATACCTTTTGAAATTGTTCCACCCCAATGACAGCTTTGTACCTTTTTTTTCTGAGAGTAGGATCCTTGCCAAGTTTGCTGTGTTTAAATAAGATCGCGTAATTTAATTGTCATAGTGTCATGTAAAATCTAACACATTCGACTACCTGGTAAAAATATGTTTGTTGTCTCTGTAGGAAGGCTGATTTTCAGGAGCAGGATTGAGTCATGGGTGTAATTTGGGTACACTGTAAAAAATGACTGTGATGTTAACAGTAAAAGACTGTAAAAATGCTACAGTAAAAACCTGTTAATTGGTTAACAGTAAGTTTCCATAATATATTCAGTGAATAAATGTAATTACATTTAACGTAATTTTACAGTAAAATGCTGTTAAAAATACGGTTTTTGGAAGTGAAAAAGAAAAAGTAAATTATACATTTACTTTTTCTTTTTCACTTCCAAAAACCGTATTTTTAACAGCATTTTACTGTAAAATTACGTTAAATGTAATTACATTTATTCACCGTATATAGTATGGAAACTTACTGATAACCAATTAACAGGATAACATTCAACATTTCTTAGTTTTTTCTTATCAGTTGTGCACATTAGGGTTTAATCTTGCATCTAATGTTGTTAAATTAATGTTTATTGCATTATTTCAGTATCAAGTGTGTCACTGTGATGGGGTTTAGTGTTAGTGTGAATGACACTGTGCACCTTCTATATATAAGTATTGCCCTCCTCAGCTCATAGAAAAGCTGTTTATGATGAGCTTTGGCTCATCATGTGACTTTCTCATCACCACCAGTTTTTGGTGGTTATCAGTGCATTACAATGGTTCAAAAGAGATATTAGTACTTCAATGTGTTGGTTTATTAACATTACATCAGTTAATGAAATACGGTATTTTATTGTGAATTTAAGTCAAGTCTGTAAAACCTGAAATGTTGCTACCATATTTTGTACGGTGAAGTTCTGGCAACCACAGCTGCCGGTATTTTACCGTAAATGTCACAGATTTTTTTTTACAGTGACATCGTAGTGGACAAGACAAATATAATAGATGTGCGTAAACAAGAATAAACTGTGGGGATATTTAATTGACTATTGTACACAGAGAGTGTTGTGTAATTGCTTTAAGCAAATTTGTAATGTGTAAACAAAGAAAGGAAGAAAATTATGATTGAGCTCTGAACCCAGGCGGTTGTAAATCTTTTTTATGATCTCTTTAACATCAAGAGGTGAGCCGAATCAAAAACTATTATTAAATAACAAGGAAAAACATGTGCATTGATATTGTTTGACTGATACTAAAATGCCCCTACATGTTTCAATCAAACTTGCACTGTTGAATTGGGCTACTTGGATTTGCTGTAATAAACAAATGCATCAATAGAATATTTATTCTATTCTCTATTTACTATATCAAAATCAATATGAGAAATGACAATCAATCAGATGTACAAAACAAATGTGACTTTCATGGGATGAAATGCACTCTCAGGAAAAAAGGTGCAAAGCTGTAACCGAGGCAGTATCAAAAGCTACAACCTTGTTCCTTACTAACCACTAAATGCTAAATATGAATACCTTAAACTACATATTAGCATCTAAAGTGTACACATTAGTAACTTTTAAAAGGGTACCGTCCCAGTGACAGTTTTGCACATTTTTTCTGAGTCCGAGTCTGAACTTGACTTGAATCTTTGTTTTTCTCACATCTCAATTCACTAGTTTGTTCTCCCTTTTATTTTAGTGCTAATTACAATTAGTCTCAACAAAGTTTGGAAACATCCAATAGAACAAAGCACCAGCAAAGTCCCACACACAGGCAAATAGGAGAAAGAATAGCCTGTGCATCAGACTTCTTTTCATCATTTGCTTTACCGGTTAATTAGTAACCACAATATTGTGTTATAAAATGATGGTACTAATGGCAACCATAAAGACAGCATTGTAAAGCTGAGATGATGTGCGTAAGTCCCTTATTAATAATTAATTAGTCCCTTAGTTGAATCATGTGGGAAGTACAAATTGTACATTAAATTGAATGCCATTATCAGCTATTATTATACTTTCAAGGCCTGATAGTTGTTGACTTAAATCAACGTTGGAGATACTCCCACATCTGAGAGCGTCTGAGCTAATGATGCACGGAGGACAACGACTTTGTGAGTGACTATTTAACCAGCAGCTTCAGACCGCATTCAAAATTAAAGTAATCTATGTTCTTCTCACCTTGATTCCCAGATATTTTGACTAAATAATTTTAAGACTTGCATGATGCATATCCAACTAAAAAATAAAAAAAATATAAAAAATCCCTTCATTAGTCTCTTTCAGACTTAAAATACCTTGTTTTGTTGAATGATGGACTTGACTCCAGTCTCTTGTTCATCTTAACAATGTGTGGAGGACAAAGAAAACACTGGGAAAAAGTGCTTTTTCTTTGCAAATGTTTCAGTATAAAATGAGCATAGATTACAAAAAGTCACAGAGAACACACAAGGAAGGGAAGATGAAACGCTTGACAGCACATGTTAACCCCTGGGTAATAAACAAGGTGCTGACAACGATGACTTGTAAGAAAAAGCATTACAAGGCTGGTCGTGCATGACACTTCCAAATCAAACGTGCAACGCATGTAAACACACCTTACAAGTTCAGTAAGCACAAATTTGAATTTATTAACAGTTTTAATGTAGTTCATCAAAAATGTTCCATATTGATTATCTATAGTGTAAGTAGATTGATATATTTAATTAAAAAAGAGAAAACCCCAAAAGTGCATACTAATACAATACATCTTATTCTGTACTGCAAATCCTTGGGAAACCTCTGTAGTTGAATTTTCTTTGAAAAATGAAAAGAGGGAAAACATAATTTTTTTTTACTTTATTCCAACCCCACATATCTATACATAACAGAAAGAGCTGGAGAATCATAAAGCAAAAGAAATGTGGTAAAATATGATAGCTCATTATGAAACTCATGGCAGAAAAATACAAAATAAAAAGGGACAGGCCTCCTTATGGTTTTATGTGATTATAAGAAATCATTAAGTCTCTCTTCTGGAGAGGAACGGAATCAAAGTACGCTCGCCAGGAACTCCATATTAGGACTTTGCACCTTTGGCCACGGCCAAACCAATAAGACCAGCCAATCCGGCCACACCTAAACCGATACCGCCGACGATCGCCATGCCAACTAAGCCATCTGAAAAAGAACATGTAAAAAAATAATAATAATAATGATTTCTTTGTTGAGATGAATCCACTATTGCTTATGCCGTTATCAATTTGAGTTTTGTTTACATGCACATAAAATTCAGTTTAAGGCCTATATTTATGTTTATACACATACAGACACTGGAATATTTCCATAAACGTGGTTGTTGCAGGTATGACAATATAACCAGGTCTATAATTTAATAAGGACTCCTCCACTTCTCGCCTTTAAAAACACCTGAGAACACCGTCATACAATGGTAATAATCAGGCAATTGTCAAAAGGCAGGTGCAGTCATGTGGTGGTAACTCAGCAAAAGAAGAGAGAGTGAATGCAAGTTTGCAGCAAGGACTGGTAGGAGAAAGCCGTGATGTTATAGCTTACAGATGTAGAATGGCAAAGCAATTTAAGAATGTTGAAACGCTCATTCCACAAAATCTGCAATCATGAAGAATGGGATGAAACCAGTTGCCATCAAACTGGGAGGTTTTGCGGCACAGACACACATACTTCCTTCACTGCAGTGGATTTTCTGAATAAGTTACATGCAACAAGTTTCTGATTAAAGCTGGTTTATTCCTGGGGTGGTAATTGGAATTTGCGGAATCCAAAAATTGCCGTAAACAGAAAAACAGCAATATGATTGTGGCATTTACATGACTGAATACCAATCACTAAATTCTGATATGCATGCAAATGCAGTCATCATCTCAAGCTTTCTCATTCTAAATGGATCTTGAACAATTATTCTTTGTGACAAATGAAAGGCAGTGAATATAATTAAAACTGAAATGTATTCCTGTGATGGCAAATCTGAATATTCAGCAGCCATTACTTCAGTCTTCAGTGCCACATGATCTTTCAAAAATCATTCTAATATGCTGATTTTTTTGCTCCAGAAACATTTCTGTTTATTATCAATGCTGAAAACAGTTGTGCTACTTACTATTTTTGTGGAAACAATTATACATTTTTTTTTAGGATTTGATGAATATAAAGTTCAAAATAATTTATTTAAAAATAGAAATGTATTTGAACAATGCGAAAATTCATGTTAATTGTCACTTTTGAATAATGAAATGAGTCCTTGCTAAATAAAAGTATTAATTTTTTTAAAAAACAAAATCGCACGGACCCCAAACTTTTAAACGGTAGTGTGTCACAAAATCCTAATTAATAAGACCATTTTCTGGTTCAAATGCTGTTGTATCTCACCTTTTCTTAGCGCATTGTTGATGAGTTTCTCCAGTTCCAGGGCCTGTTTATTATGAGGTTCATTCTTCAGCAGTGAACGAATGTACTTCAGTGCTCTCTCGTACTCCTGAGAGTACGATAGTAAGGTGGTAAAGAGAGAGAGATTAAATGGAAACTAATTAAAAATGATCCAAGTATCTCTAAGCCCAGTTTATACTATATTTTTGATCAAACAAATGCAACATTGTTGAGCAAATGAGAATTCTTTCAAAAAACATTACTGGCCAAAACGTTCGAAAGGTAATGTATTTCAAACATGCATGCCCTTGATTTTGGGGTAAAATATGACTTGGACATGTACATGTTTTGTGAGATTCACCTCTGTACATTTACTTCATCTGGTATCCGTATTGAACCGTTTACACATTACACTTGTTTATACGGTGACGTGACAGTAAAGTTATTTAATTGATCTGATTTTGAAATTATGCAGTAAACTCCAATGTACCAGGGCTTCCAGGAACAGAGTTGAGAAACACTCTTTTAACTAGATGCCACGGATGGCGTCATGAAATAAAGAATGCTTATCAGCAGTGACAAAACCATCACATATCAAAATAAGAAAAATGTAAACCCACCTTAAGTCTGTAGTTTGCAACAGCAAGGTAGAAGAGGAAATCTCTCTGATCATCTTTTTTGCTTTTATGAACCAGTTCTGTTCAAAGAAAACGGAATCACTTTCAGAATTTTCAACCAAGAATCGGACCAATAACAGCTGAAGCTCAAGAAGGTTGTAACTGACCAAAGACATGCTGAAGAACTGACCTTCTAATAGATGAATGCCTTTTACAATGTCATTTGTGTACTTGCTTCTGATCAAACACCAGGCGTACTCAAACGTGGTTTCTTTGGAAACGGGTCCTTTCACCAGCTCAGCGTTGTACTTCTTCTCAAACCTCTGAAAGACAACAATTCTTGTCAATAGACTGATGGGAGTCAGATTGACTCCATTGCATCAGTAGATGTGTTGCCAACTAATTTTCAGAGAAAGTTGCTAAAGGAAGGTCGGTTTGTTGCTAAAAGTTGCTAAATGACGTTATGATGTCATCGTGCGATGACGTCATTGCGTAACCACGATGCAAAATTGTGTCACAACATCAAATCTCAGCAAAAAAAATATATTTTATATATGTGTTTGTACAATAATATGCATAATATAATAAAATATAAATAACTGTATTTTTCAATAAATTGAATTATTGAACACTTACACATTTTTAAATGATTACAATTTAAGTTTTTTTAATAACTAGTAGTAATACTACACATTCTCAACAATTATGCTTTAAGCAGTGTATTAGTAGTTAGTTAGTATGCTACACTCTAAGAAAAGTCTGTAAAAATAGGGCACAATCTACTATGTTAATATGAAATAATTTTCCGTATTGGTTTTTTACCTGCATTTTAAATTACGCATTGTGTTTTCGGGTTACAGTGAATAATGGATAACGTCCTGGAAAATTACTAGTATCTTTTTCATTTTTCTTACAGTGTACTAACTGAACAACAATCACAGGTACAAGCTACTAACAAAGTGAATAATAAATGAACAATTATTAAATTATTATTATTAAATTGAATAATTGCAAATAGCAGCTAACTTAATTCACGTGATGTGTGTGCTGCTAGGCATCTTTGGTTTCCTCTTTTTGTGTAATTTGGATGGAAAATGTGTGCCTTTTTATTGTCTGAGTCACTTATCAAAAGTTGCTAAAAGTTGCCAAATAAATTTTTTAAATGGCAATTTTTTTTTACATTTTTTAAATTCGTTGCTAGGTGCTTTTGGAAGAAAAAGTTGCTAGGGTAGTCTAAACAGTTGCTAAATTTAGCAACAAAATTGCTAAATTGGCAACACTGATCAGTAGATGGCTGATGTCGGGATCACGTGCTCCCTCTGGCAGACAACCACAGACTAACTTTTACAGCAGGAATCAATTTCATTCAAATAGTAGGTGAGATAATAGGATAACAATAATAAGTTGATAAAATAAGTGTATTTTAATCAAAAAGCAAAGGCGTATAACAGTAGGTCTACTCTATAAGTCTATGAGTTACAATAATCAATGCATAATCAATGTTGTTGTTTTGATTAAGTAGCGTACCGTAGAAACGCGTCCGCCGAAAATCCCGATTAAAACCCGAAATCAGTCATTTCACCACATACATCAATACGACATCGATGTCATTTTGGATTTACAGTCATGAAAGTAAAGGATAAAATGTTTTACCTTTAGATCTTCTGGTGCCACAAGATCTGACACAACAGCCTCCATGTTCGCGGAAAAACCCACACCGGCGCATTCACGAAATTGCCAAAATAAAAGTCCGTGATTATGATGTGCTCAACTTCGGTATTGTAATCGCAGCTGTATGTCTATGCTCTAAATGGCATCAACGCAGCAGGTTTTGGTGTATTGTACTAAACATCCCTAACAGCGAATGCTGTGATGATACCATGTTAAAATGGTGGAGCCAAATACCATGGTATTTTGATATAGGCTACCAAGTAACTAAATGATAACCATGCTATATTTGGATTTTTTATATGTTTGAATGGTTATATA
>NW_015538065.1:1449615-1451378 GCF_001515605.1 Sinocyclocheilus anshuiensis
TATTACATAAACAAAAACTTTTATTTTGGATGCGATTAATCGCGATTAATCGTTTGACAGCACTAATAATAATTGTTGTTGTTGTTTTATTATTTTAAATGCATAGGCCTACATCATTTAAATGTTTATTGTGTGAAGATGAATGATGGTTTTTACACAAATTCTGAACCAAAGTGTGGTGTGTTTTCAATCATAATCATAGTGTGGAGTTTCCATAATTGATTCTTTTGATGTCTTCCTGTTTATCTGCCTTGTCACAATTTGTCTACAATCTGTAAGATCTGTAAAATGTATATAAACAATCTGTATATATTTGTACAATCTATAGAAATAAATGTTATTTGACTTGGAGCAATCATTTTGCACTTAAAGAAAAAAAAAAAGAAGTGTACCTGTTTACCAAGATGTCTAAGTGAAGAGCTGTTATGAACTGAAAAAAGGGTGTAAAGAGCAGTGTTGGGGGTAACGCATTACAAGTAACGCGAGTTACGTAATCAGATTACTTTTTTCAAGTAACTAGTAAAGTAACGCATTACTTTTTAATTTACAAGAGAATATCTGAGTTACTTTTTCAAATAAGTACTTTTTTTTTCCAATTTATTGACTGACAGCTCTCCTGTCCCCATGTTGAGAGAAACCAGATGTTACTGTAGTTCTAAAATAAATATGAATATGCATTAATTCATCTCACTCACAAAAAAAACACAGATTCAGTATTCCTCAAAATGAATAAAAATAATGCAACTCAGAATATGCAATAATTAAATGTTAAACAACACAAATATCCTTTATTGTATTTAATCCCATTCTATTAACCAATGTCTTTGCTTCTGACCTTCGATGATCCAGTTCAACCATACTAATAAGCAAAAATTACTCTAGACGAACATTTGTGTGTTTTTTTTATTGCTGAAGTGTGTTGAAATTTCTTCTTCTGTATTCTACTGTACGGACGTAAATTTACTTTCCCTTCAGCCTGAGGCTTATTCATTTCACTTTTGGTGTGAAAAGGTTTTTATATTTGCCAAAAATATAACTTTTTTATTTTAAAAACAAACAAGCAAGCCCTGTCCAGATTTAAAAAGTAACGCAAAAGTAACGTAACGCATTACTTTCCATATTAGTAATTAGTTACTTTTTTATGGAGTAACACAATATTGTAATGCATTACTTTTAAAAGTAACTTTCCCCAACACTACAGGTAAAGAGTGTGAACATGTTAATGAACTGTCTGTATAAAAATGTACCCTAATTTACTTAGACAGTACCCTAAATTTAGGGTAAGCACAATGCTGTAAAGTTAGTCTTAGCTAGATAAAGGAGTCAGCTATTTATTAAAAAAAAAAAATTTTTTCCCGCCACATGTGATAGTCTATTAAAATTTTGACATTTTGTAAAAAAATAAAAAAATAAATAACAGAATTGCCCACTGATGAACACTGTTAATTAAATAAACCAGCGAGAGTGTGAAAAGTGTTTAAAGTGACTCACAGTTAAACAAATAAATAAATAAAAAACTATCACTATGCACAATTATTATGAGCATTTACTTAAATGTGTTTTTGCTTGTTTGTGTGTGTATTTATTTATTTTAAATGATTGTTTCGGTCCACACACACTTACAGGTGCATCTCAATAAATTAGAATGTCGTGGAAAAGTTCATTTATTTCAGTAATTCAACTCAAATTGTGAAACTTGTGTATTAAATAAATTCAATGCACACAGACTGAAGTAGTTTAAGTCTTTGGTTCTTTTAATTGTG
>NW_015538065.1:1451954-1478415 GCF_001515605.1 Sinocyclocheilus anshuiensis
TTCACAATTTGAGTTGAATTACTGAAATAAATGAACTTTTTCACGACATTCTAATTTATTGAGATGCACCTGTAGTCATTGTGGCTTTTATTTTGTACAAATACATGTCCAGCAGTCGTTTCGAATCTTTCGATAGGGGTCGCTATCTTCACGCGCCTCTAAAAGCAACGCGACACTCTGGTCACGTGGTATGACCGAGTAGGACGGCCATCTTCCCTAAAACACAAACAACAAGAGCGTACTAGACATCAACACGCAACGACCATTGGAGAGGGAGAGAGAGCAAAAAACTGTAAAAGCGGAACACGATTCTCGAGGAGGAGCACAGAACACAAACAACTGCACATGCATCCAAAGTGAAGATCGTCGAGTTTGACGGGGCGACTGGACAGTAACATCGCATCGACAGCTCCAGAAATACGGTCAGCAACTGTGTGCCTCTCTCTCTCCTTGAACGTCTGAAGCGTTGATGGCAGGATGGGTGTTGCATTAAGTTTTATGCAAACTTGGAAGGGGAAGGGCAGCGTGTGTGCGAACAGCGAATGCATTTTAGCGCATAAGGAGCTTTAACTGGCCAGCGCTTGCGTGTGTGGGAATAAATAGTGCTGTTTTAAATTGTGAGGCTTTTTGTATGTTTGCTAAGGCAGCTGTGGCCGTGGGTTGAAGGCCAAAGGAAGCAGCGGAGTGGAGTTTGGAGGGGCGCCAGTGTGCAGGCAATGCACGCGTATGCACACTCCCCCTCCCTGTGCACGCGACGCCCCTCAAAACTCAACCAATCAATATGAAAACAACACCGAGCTGCTTCGATGCTTGTTTTCATTCCTCGCGATAAATATTGAACGCCGACATTTTGCGTATGTTTCTGGGATTACGTTTGCGTCATATGGAATAGAAATGGCCCTAATGGCGAGTATTTTGTAGTTGTGTCCCATTCTGGAACGACTCGTTCTTTTGAGTCGGATCTTTTCAGTGAATCGATTGAACCGATTCACAAATGGGATCGGTTCATGAACCGGACTGAATCCGTCTGAACGGTTGTCGAGTCATCAGCTCACTGACTCACTGAATCGCAAACTGTCAGATTCGTAATGAGTCGAGAATCATAAGAGCATTTGGAGTGAATCGAGAATTTTACTCCAGTAAGTTGTTTAACCTTTTTTCGAAGTCAAGTTACTTTAAAAATACTTAACTGAATAGCGTAATTGTTTCGAATAAAATGTACTGGAAATATGAGACCCTGGACCACAAAACCAGTCATAACAAGGGTCAAATTTATATTTTTTATATATTTTTATAGATTTTTTTTATTATTTATACATCATCTGAAAGCTGAATAAATAAGCTTTCCGTTGATGTATGGTTTGTTAGGATAGGACAATATTTGGGTGAGATACAACTATTTGAAAAATTGCCTGAGGGTGCAAAAAAAATCTAAATATTGAGAAAATTGCCTTTAAAGTTGTCCAAATGAAGTTCTTAGCAGTGCGTATTACTAATCAAAAATTAAGTTTTGATATATTTACTGTAGGAAATTTACTAAATATCTTCATGGAACATGATCTTTACTTAATATCCTAATGATTTTTGGCATAAAGGAAAAATCTATCATTTTGACCCATACACTGTAGCCTATTGTTGGCTATTGCTACAAATATACCCGTGCTACTTAAGACTGGTTTTGTGCTCCAGTGTCACATATATGCACTAGTCAAAGCATTTTAAAACCAAGATATGTCAATTAATGTACACACAAATTGTATTGACTTTGTGAACTGAATCAAGACTACAACCAACTAAACCATGGCACATGAAATTACAATAAACACCCTTATTAGTGGAACTTACATATTAGTATCATTATTAATAAAGTAAACATGCATTTGTGATTGTGTATGGCTTTATTAGTGCATTCAGTGTTTGTCGGGGATCACCTGATGACATAAAAAGTATTGCGGAATCATTTTTTAACCAATTATTTGAACCATTTCATCTCTTCATACTTGAGCGGTTTGCTGTTATTTGGCAGCTGTTCACATGAGTGCAAATGCTTGAGTCCCGAGATGAATTATGAGCTCTCTCAGGCATACTGATGCATCTCTAAGTGCTTTTGAAGTTACAGGTGTCTTTAATTGTTCTTGAGATGACATAGATTCTAATATAGTACTTTATGTTAAAGAGCCAGGCTCCCCCAGTGAATACTATTTATTCTCAACGGTTTGTTCTGTTGCTTAGATATTTCTGTTGCTATGACATCTGTGGGTGCTGTTGATTAAACCCCTGAGATGTTTCTTTTCCATCTCCATGCTATCCTGATTGCAATAACTCTTCTAGTTGTGCAGTGCAGATGCCAATCTAGAAAGATTTTCGCTTCAATCTATCTGCAAAACACACACTGTGCACACTTGCCCTTTCCAAAATATAGTGTTCTGGTAAACTTTGCCACAAATGATCATTTTTTTACTATGTTTTTCCTAAGGCATGGTTTGTTTGTGGTCTCTTTTCTTAAAGAAAATATCTTTCAGGATATTTTAAAAAGGAGAGAGGTTATTTTCATGTACGCTTGGCCTTTAAATTGATAGGATACTGTTACAGGAGCATGTCGGGCAATGTGCGCTGCAGGATTGTTATAGTTAACTAAAGCTAGAACTAAAACTAGTAAAACATTTTTGTTCATCGAAGCAAAGCTGAAATAAAATAAAATAACCTTAAACTCATTCTATTTAGCATTTCTTATTTTCATTTTAAAATTTTCATTATTTTCATTTTATTTGAAGCACTACAATGACTAACTGGCAATAAAAAAAAATTAAATATGTTGATATTAAACAAAGTAAATATGACTAAATCACATAACAACATTACTAAAAAAGTAACTAAAATTAAATTGAAAACTGAAAATATAAAAATAAAAGCTAATTCATAATATTAATAAATATTATAATAGTATTTAATACTAGCATTATATAAAAAAATACTAAAGTAACAACTGCATACTAACCATTTTTTTTTTTAAATAAAATGATTTGGGTTGGCATGAGGGTGAGTAAATAATGACAGATTTTTCATTTTAGGGTTAACTTCCTATTAAATACATTTGCCCTGGTGAATATAGTACATAAATAGACATTACGGACTAAAAGTCAAAAAGTCAACTAAGACGAGCAAGTCTAAATTCTTGCTAATCATTATTGAATAATTACTGATGTGGCAGAGTCCAGCTCCTTTTGTTTTCTCTCAAGTACGACGTCGTCCACTTTGTCCCTCTCGAATTCCTTCTGACAGCGGTTCAATAGCAGCTTCCGGAAGTTTACAGTGATATTAGGTTTGTCTGCTGTGGGCACTTTTAGCTACAATTGGATCATAAGAGGAAGAAATACTTATGACATACTAAAGAATGAGTAATATGAGGCAAAATAACGGACAGTCCAAAGAAAATAGACATGGAAATTTCACAACTGCACACTGCACAATTAACTCCAAAGTGCACAGAACGTACCGTAGCCAGGCAGCGACACATGTTGGCGTAGGCCACAGAGAAGCTGGGCTCATCAATGGCTTTCTCAAACACAAGGTCGATGACTCCTTTCAGCCTCTCCTCTGTGTTGATCGTGAGATCCGTCACCTGCTTCATCAGCTGATGAAACATCTGGGGTGTGAGCTTGTTCAAAATGCTACGAACTCTTCGGAACAACTCCTGAAGTGCCAGAAAAGCAACAGATTGCCAACAAAACAACCTTCAGATAAAATAAACAAATCAGGTGACAAATCAGGACTTAAGGGATGTGAGAACGTCGTATATATATCATATTATATATAATACTGAAATAACTCTAGTGCCTCTTTTCTTGGTTTTAATGGTTTCAGTTATAGCGCTTGCATTAAGTCCACACTATTTTATAGTTTTATGTGGTCATTTCTTGTTTTCTCCTGCAGATAAAGGAGGGAGAGGGATTGTCGGCGTGAGGAGGGGGTCACCAGCTGGGACCTGGTCCATACAGCATTGCCAGTACAACAGAAAGAGTTAGAAAGACACACACAAATAGAGAAAGAGAGAAGCTTATTGGGGTCATAACTGATTCTGGCAGCTGTATTATCAACAAGTTCGTCTCTCTTTTTTTTTTTTTTTTTGTCTCTTTGTCTGTTTTGTTTGTTTCCTGTAGTCGATCGACTTAAGACGTCAGTATCAAGCTCTGCAGTTTTTGCAGTCCAACAGGTATTACTCATTTTAGGGGGGTTTGATTTTATTTTTTTTTTCCCATTTGTTTTTATTTGTTTGTTTTCATCGGCTGTGAACAAGAGAGCTCTTACCGTGTCTGACCTTTTGTATTTCTGCTCTCCTGCACACACGCCCTGAATAAGGCAGCTATAACCCTACTCTCCCTTAAGTTGGCTACTTTGAAATACACACACATATAAACACACACACACCTTTCAGCCCTCTCACCCAGACCTGGTCCAGCCTAGTCTTGCCTGCGCCACTCCCCCGGACAGGGTAAGAATAACACACGAACTGCTGTATTTACATATATAGATATGTCTGTCAGTCATGTGTGCATTACACTTAGGGCTGAACGATTAATTGCATTTGTGATTATATCGCGGTATGAAAAACGTGACACGCAAGAGTAAAGACGTGTGTTCAACTTGAAGATCGATCGGTGTATGACATTAAAATAGGGCTGCACGATAAATCGCATGCGATATTTAACGCGCATCTTGTCAGTAAAGCCATTATGTAATCAGCGGTAATAAAGTATTTAGAGCGCACAAATCAATTTTGCATTTAAAATACATTTTTGGATGTCTGCAGACCTTCTCTTTTGCTCGTGCAAGGTTTCACTAGCTTGCTCCCTTGATGCCCGCCCTCAGTGCTCTCTCAATGCCAACGGCTCGCTTGCTCAACACAACCCAGCGTTACAATATGCCATAATTCCAGCCAATCAGAGACGAGGCTGGAGAGGGTTCCTCGAGCTGAAGGGATCCCCCGAATTTGGTGCGGATTCGCTGCGCCGTTACGGAGATATGGCCGTTCAAAGTTTCAGTGGTTTTCCATAGACATAAGCTTTAAAACGTTTCATTCAGGTCGCCAGTAGCAAACAATAGAGTGCGCTCTGCTGGACAAACTAAGTAATTACACCATTTCAAGCATTTTATCTGCGTTATATGTTCTGTAAAAAAAAAATTTCATATCGGCGGCATATTCGCCGATACCGATATATCGGCGACAGGCTCATATCGGCTGATAATATCGGCAAAACGATATATCGGTTGGGCTCTAATGAAACCCACAGAAAATAAATAAATAACAGGGAGAATAATAATAACAGTTATTCTCTCTATTTTTCAATGTTTCAAGTGAAACAGGTGTTTTTTCCCCTGTAGGTTTTTTTAAATTAAAAAAGTATAAATTTTTCATAATGTTTATACCATAATATATAAACATAATATACCATAATTATTTGGTAGTCTGAGATGGGATGGGGATTCGGGAAAGGGGGGAGGGGGGGCGCCAGATTTTTTTTTGTATAGATTTAAAGGGGAGCACGACCAGAAAAAGTTTGAAATTAACAGACAGTGTTTAAAAAGTGCAGTCCACATGTTTACATGTTAATTACAGTGTCTTTGAATGACCTAAAGTAGTTGGTAAAGCAACAGATTTGTTTTTATAGTTCTGCAATCTACTTTAATTTGTGTGATTTGTTACTGACTTTCATATTAATGTTTACACCAGGCTTATTTGTCAGTGCTTTATGTTGTGATAATTATTACATGCTTACAAGGTTGGAAGTTCAAAAAATCAGTCAATATACTTTGATTGTAGTTGTTAAATAAAAATGTCATTCATATCAATTCATGCATCACCTAATTTCATCGTAACATATAGGCCTGGCCTACAGAAAATAACATTTATGTTTAATCTATCTAATATTGTATCATACTATACAATGATTTATAGCTTGTCTTTGTTGAATAATACAGCTTTAAAAAATAATTGCATATTAAATCGCAATCGATTATTTTCCAAATTTGTTCAGCCCTAATTACACTGCAATGTAATAAAAGAATCTGTGTGTGCTAATGAACAGAAGTATGCTTGCAGCATGTTTCAGTGTGTTGCATACTCTCATTCAGGTATTTCTGTTTGTAGACTTTCACCTCTGAGAAGGAAGGAAGAATATGACTGCTGAAACACTTAACTTTGGCCCAGAATGGTAAAATCCTTTCCTTTCTATTTCTGTGTCTCCTTCTCTTGTTGTCAGATCTCACTTCGTTTTCTTTCTCCTCTTTTCCTCATAATTTTTTTTTTGTCTCTGTCCTTTTGACCGATTTTCTCTGTTCCATTCTTTGTCACTGTCGGATAAATTAAATGCAAGAAGTACTATCTCACTACCTTTTCCTGTAGTAAGCTACTTTAGGCAAAGGGATAAGTGTTGTTATTTTTTGCCATGTTGTTTTGCATGTGTAGCTCTGAGGCGATAGTCAAGCACTCTCATAGAATGTCTTTTTGCTCATACACTAGCACTCAAAAGATTGGGGTCGGTAAGATGTTTTTTTTTTTTTATAAATTAATACTTTTATTCAGCAAGGTAGCATTAAATTGATCAAAAGTGACAGTTAAGACATTTGTAATGTTCTTTTTTTTTTTGCCTTTTCAAAGAATCCTGAAAGAAAAATCACAGTTTCCTCAAATATTTAGCAGCACAGATGTTTTTAGCACTGATAATAATAATAATATTGCATGTTTTCCTTAGCACCAAATCAGCGTATTAGAATGATTTCTGAAGGATCATGTGACACTGAAGACTGGAGTAATGGCTGCTGAAAATTACGGGAATAAATTGCATTTTAAAATGTATCAAAACAGAAAACGGTTACTTTAAATTGCAATAACATTTCACAATGTTACAGTTTTTACTGTGTTTTTGATCAAATAAATGCAGGTTTGGTAAGCATAAGAGACGTCTTTCAAAAACATTAAAAAAATAAAATAAATTCTTACTGAACCCAAACTTTATGTCGGTCGTATGTGTTGTATTGGAAATCCTGAACTAGTTTTTTTTTTTTTTTAATGAGTAATGTATTTAGCTAATAAAAAAAAAAGAACAATATTATCTTTTGTCACACAGCCTAAAGCTCTGTTTTTGAAAATATATTTCCTTCCTAAATCACTTCAATGTAGTGAGCTTCAAAATGATATCTTACCATTCAGTTTATTCAATTTAAAGGATTTTTCCTCAGCACTGCTCTCTACTTTTACCGTGTTTCTGTAAGGTTCTCTCTCTCATCCGACAGAATTTTCATTTTTGGTTGAACAATTTTTTATTTTTGTAAATTAAATTTTAATTATTAGATATTTAGACAGTTAATCTTTCTGTGATGCTTGTAGAATACAAACATTGTGTTTGTAAATGTCACACTATAAGTATTTTGTGTGCTCAGCGAGTACTGAGGGAACTTTAGCAGGTCCCCCAGGAACTACTAACATCAGATGCCGGGGGCGAGACAATGTCAGCACCAAGTAAAGTTGTCAAAACAACAATAACTCTGGTGATTCTGACACCCAACAAAACCAGATCACTCCCAGTATAATCAGCAGAGTTATTTACACTATAAGCACAGTTGCTATATACAGTATCTGACACAGCAACTCCAGCCCCTTGATTTTCCTGTTTGTCTAAAATTAAATATTATATAAGTATGAACACTACTGTTCAAAAGTAAGATTTGTTTTTGTTTTGAATTAACTGTTTTTTTTTTTTTTTTTTTTAAAGTAAAAGTATTTTCAAATTTATTCCTGTGATGGCATTACTCCAGTCTTCAGTGTCACATGATCCTTCAGAAATCATTCTAATATGCTGATGTGCAGCTTGAAAAAATTTTGGAATATTACCAATGTATTAACAGTTGTACTGCTAAATATTTTTGTGGAAAATAACTTTTTTTCAGGATTCTTTGATGAATAGAAATTTGAACAGTAGTGTATATATACATTGATTGATATGGATTTATTGGGCATAACTTCTAGCTTTTTTAGTTCTTAAGAGTGTTTCCCCTACCCAAGCATCAGCCCACGCTTCAGCACCATTTCCTTGGAAAAGGGGAGTGAGAGATTCTAAATAAAGGAGAGCCGATATTGACAGGGCTGTCCTTGAATGGTAGCCAGAATTAGAGCATTTCTCAATGAAGCTTTCACATTGTTGCTGCTGTATCTCTTTTGATCTGATTTTTATCTCTCTCTCAGGCTCCGTGCACTTTCCAGTGGAGGCAGTGTGTCTTCCCCTCCTGCCTGAAAAAATAATGCATTGCATTAACATTGCTTGCATTTTAATGCCTTGTATTTCCAGGGCTTGCATTTTTAGGTCCTGAAATTTAACGTAGTTGTTTATTGAAGCTGTGAATATTTCCATTCAAAATATTTCACACACATTTTCATAATTAAAAATTAAATCATTCATATTCACCTTCCAGAATTCACTTCCAAAATATTCAATCTGTTTAAAAATACGATTCCAAAACATTCAATCTGTTTAAAAATAAGATGTATAATATTCGACAGGCAAATTTCGGTCAATTTTAGTTCACTTTCTAAATTCGCTTCCACAAATTCAGTGGTTAAAATTCGGCATTGCACATCCGGGAACTGCAGGAATAGCATTAGAGCACCGATAAGTACCGTTATGGCCGAGAGGAGATGCTAGCACTTTATGTCAAAGACAACAAGGTGGGAAAATGCCTAAAAACAATTCTGGGCTGTGTTGGTCTATTTTTAAGTCTAGGTAATATCTAATCATTCAGTTTGCAATGATTGTACCTACACCTTTACCGCTTGACAATGACATTAGAGGGATTGATTAGACACAAAAAAAAGTGCATTTTTTTTTTAGTCCAAGTGATCTGCCGGTAATTGGGCATTTTCAGATTATTTGCATCAGTTGTTCATGTCTGCTTGGTTGATTTCAATCTACTGACAGCTGTGTTAGTTAATAATAAGCTGTGTTAGTTAATAAGTTTTCATTAGAGGAATTTTCTCTTCATCTCAATTGCTGGTGGTAAATTATGTTATACATTGGCTGTCGGTTGCTCTGGACTTTTTGATGACCAAAGCAACAGGTGGATCAAGTCATTCATTCACAAAAACTGATCTGCAGAAATGGAGCAAGCGCTAAGTAGAAGTTTTGATTGGCTGAACCTGCGGTTGCTCCGTCTTAAAAGGGCGGCGCTCTTGGAAGATGGCGAGCTCATTCTGGCGGGAGGAGCTCCGGATTCCTTCTCCCGTCGACAGATTCCAAACCACTTGTTTTCGTAAATGGTTCATATTTCTGTTGTGAAGTAATTTAATTAAGTTTTAGGTTAAGGAGCGTAGGGGTGTCCTGCCATTTAGTTTGACCTTGTTTGCGATTTGTTTATCTTGGGGAGTTAGGGAAGTTTATTGTATTTTTGTTTCTTTTGTTAGGACATTTATTTATGTTTTATTTGCAAGTTATTTTGTTTGTTGTTTTGGCCTTGGGACACCCTGAAGCTATGGCTTCTTTATTGAATTCTTTTATTCCATTTCAATAAATTACTTGTGGATCTTACTTTTATGTCTGTGGTGATCTGTCGGCTGGGGTTGGTTTCCCGTTAATACTGCGGTTCCCCCTCATATGTCACACTCCAGGATTCCCCAACGACGCGTAACGTGCCTCAGTGAACTAATACAGTGATATAAGACCTCAGATCTCATTATTATGCACACTATATACAAGCAAGCAAATGAGGTCAGAAGAACGCAAATTTTCGAACGAAGAACGAATTTTCTTTATAATTGCTTTCCCTTACCACTGATCTATGTAGTAAATAGTCCTACAAAGATATCAATACCACGATTAGTTTTAACAATATGCAACCACTTTATATTGACATAAAAATAGGAGTTCAAAACAGCCTAGGTGTATTGTTGCTGCAAATTTAAACTGGAGAAAGCATTGACGCGCTATCGCACCCATGGGACCGTCTGACAATTTCACCGAATGGGTTAAAACTAGGGTTGGGTACCGAAACCCGGTACCAATATGGCACCGGTACCTATGTAACCGGTATGTACTAGAACCGAATCAGAACGCAGATTTCGGTGCCATGCCTGAGCGATAGATTGAAATATTTATCCTCTGGTTCTCTGAAACGGACATAAGAAGCATCATCACCGGCACCGCATGTGAAAAATAATTTCCCGACTGAGAAAATGCACGTGAACTCAAGTCGGTAAGCTCTAATAATACAAATCCAACAAATCTTTGTAGTAACGCGAGTGTCCATGTTGTTTTCACATTCCGACTTAAAAAGCACAACTCGGGGAAATGAGAGCATCTGAGGAGCGCGTGAATGCAGTAATTACACTTGCTCTGATGGCAGCAGGTAGCCTTCCGTTAACTAAGCTAAACATGCTAAAATTAAAATGCCTAAAGCTAAACCTCCCTTGTATTCACATTTCTAAACCTGTTGTCCAACAAAAGAGAACATTATAACCTTTTTACTCCACAACACTTTTGTGATCTGATGTGGCTTCGTGTCACAGAATGAGGCAGAAAATGTTCTATACTGTAAAAAAGGCTATGTCGATTAGCAATGGATTATAAATATATTGAGCTAGTGAGCGACGCCTTGTGGTACCATAACAGAGAGGCACAAAATCACTTTCCAGAACATTTTCGTTCACTGTTCCTGGCTGGTGGAATGATTTTCCCTAAAGCTAAACCTCCCTTGTATTCACATTTCTAAACTTGTTGCCCAACAAAAGAGAACTTTATAACCTTTTTACTCCTCAACACCAGTCAAATGCTTCCTTTTGTGATCTGATGTGGCTTCTTGTCACAGAATAAGGCAGAAAATATGTTCCATAGGCTACTTTAAAAAGAATACATCGATTAGCAATTGATTATAAATATACGTAATTATTATGAAAATACTAGAGATGGCTTGAATAACACAGATAAACTATATCGTCGCAGCCGAGTGTTTATTGTCTTTATTTTATCATTCAAAACGTTTATATGTTCTGTTTACTCGGTTACAGCTATAATAGCGATGCCTTTGTCCATATAAGGGATTTCCTGGAGGGTCATGATTTCCGCTACTTCTCTGACTGGATATGTGGATTTTCTGTGCGAGGGTGCCCTCTGGCGTCCAGTATGAACGAAACAGACATCATGTGTTTATAGTGCTAATGGCCAATCCGTCATTTTTGGGGGAATTTTTTAAAATGTATTTATATATATTTTTAAAATAAGTATGGGTTCAGGCACCGTTTAGGCACCGGAACCGTTTTAAAAGTATCGATTTGGCACCGGTATCGAAAAAAAAAACCCATACCCAACCCTAGTTAAAACGTCCAATGTATTTTAATTCAAATGACTTTTAACATTTAAAATAACATACTGTCAAATTGTATAGCTCATAGTGGTTTACTACAGGTGAGATTTTGCCAATACCTCCCTTCATATATGTACAGTACACAATTATTTACATATAAGATCCCTGGAAAGTGTTTATTCATGTTCCAACTGTTGTAGTACATTGCTAGATACAAGACTAACTTACTACAGGTTAGATTTGACCAATATCTCCCTCAGTATGTACAGTACACAAATATCTTTTAAAAAAACTAAAGTAATTCACCAAAAGGTTTTTTTTCATGTTCCACAGGTATTGTTTTTCATACTGTATGTACCATTCACAATTATTTAAAACAAAAAAACTGTAAGACCCCAAAAGGCATGTTTCATGTTCCAAAGGTTGTAGTATAAAATATTGATGTACTTTATGTACAGTAAGGGAGGTATTAGCAAAATTTCACCTATAGTACGTCAGTCTTAAAATTGCATGTAGGCCACGGGAAACAGCGAAGATGTTGAATTAAACACACACACAATCAGCTTTTCCACATGTTTATATTGGCCCCGATAATCAAAACTTCTACTTAGCGCTTGCTCCATTTCTGCAGATCAGTTATTGTGAATGAATGACTTGATCCACCTGTTGCTTTGGTCTTCATCAACAGCCTCTTGCGCCACCTGCTGGTGAGTGACTGACAGCAGCTGGAGATCATGCATCGGTGCTCTACTGCTATTCCTGCAGCTCCCGGATGTGCAATGCCGAATTTTCTGCCGAATTATTACCACTGAATTTGTGGAAGCGAATTTGGAAAGTGAAATAAAATGGACCGAAATTTGCCTGTCGAATATTATACATCGTGCTCCCGGATGTGCAATGCCAAATTTTAACCACTGAATTTGTGGAAGCGAATTTAGAAAGTGAAATAAAATTGTCAGAAATTTGCCTGTCGAATATTACAGGTGCATCTCAATAAATTAGAATGTCGTGGAAAAGTTAATTTATTTCAGTAATAAATCATCACAATTAAAAGAACCAAAGACTTAAACTACTTCAGTCTGTGTGCATTGAATTTATTTAATATACGAGTTTCACAATTTGAGTTGAATTACTGAAATAAATGAACTTTTCCACGACATTCTAATTAATTGAGATACACCTGTATATCTTATTTTTAAACAGATTGAATGTTTTGGAAGTGAATTCTGGAAGGTGAATATGAATTATTGAATTTTTAATTATGAAAATGTGTGTGAAATATTTTGAATTGAAATATTCACAACTTAAATAAACAACTACGTTAAATTTCAGGACTTAAAAATGCAAGCCCTGGAAATACAAGGCATTAAAATGCAAGCACTGTTAATGCAATGCATTATTTTTTCAGTTAGTGCTATTCAACGTGCTTTTTTGTTTCAAATACGTATGGCATTATTTTTCTTCCATATTTGTTGTAATTACACTTTCAGTGTGTTGGAAAAGTGTTTTCAAGAAATCCAGACACTCAAAGTCCCCCATGTAGGGCCACTATTGTGGAAATATTACAAATCTAAAACTGCTTTGAAAAGGGACCCTGAGATGTTTTTATTTTTTATTTTTATATATAGGCAAGATGATTTGATTGTTACTTCTAAAAGTTGACCAGTTAATATCTGTTGTAAGAAGCCACGTCAGCATTACGCAAACTTAACCCTTAAATAGTCAGTTCCTTAGGGCAGAAATTAGGGCATAAGCTAAATTAAAGGGTGATTTCCATTTAAAAGTCAGCATTACCTCTGAACATTTTATGTTTCTTGAGCAGCAAACCAGCATATTAGAATGATTTCTGATGGATCATGTCACACTGAAGACTGGAGTAATGGCTGCTGAAAATTCCGCTTAGCCATCATAGGATAGAAAAAATAACATTTTAAAATAAATTCAAATAGAAAACAGTATTTCACAACATTACTGATTCTGCTGTATTTTTGATCAGATGCAACCTGAGTGGGCAGACCTGAGTGAAAGACTTCAGAAACATAAAAAAAATTCCCAAAACCTTTGAGCCTATAAGAAGGAACATTGGTGAAGGGATTGAGTTGCTCAATTTTTGTAGCATCCCCTATGGTGGAAGGTGCAAAAATGCTTTTTGGAATTTACCCAAAATGTGCTGAAGAATGTTGATGGGTTAAACCTGACTCAGATCAGCACAGTCCAGACTTTGTATATTTAAAATGTTTCTCTGTCCAGATGTAAATTTCCTGATTTTGAGTCCATCATTTGCAACAGTAGAGTGAGTCACATTGTTGTGTGTGTTTTCAGGTCCCTGAAGAAATGCAGGATAAAGAGTTTGTTGCTATTCTGCAGGATGAGCCTCAACAGCCACTGGCACTGTTGCCTCTCACTGAAGAGGAGCAGGTGAGAGGCACACACTTACACGTCTGGCATTCTGAGCTTGGGGCTGGTTTATGGCTATCGCGATTCGTCGATTTTATTTGACACTTCAATTTTTAAAAATCATCGACTTAATTTTGCTTGCGTCGACTAACCGGTAAAATACCGGAAGTGGCGCATTTCACAGACGAGAATGTATAAAACACATTATTTGTCTGTTTCCCAAGGCTGCATGATATATTAAACCCATTTTAAAATCATAATTAAGCATAATCGTGAATTCACAAACGCTACGTTTCAATTAAATAATTATATGCGATGCAGTTCTAATACAGTATATGCGCTTTAATTATTTACATGCGTGTAGGTTAAGTACGTGCATCACACAGCGGCTCCGTTCACAGTAGTTCCACAGGAACTGTTATCATTTACATGTGTGGAGCGTCTCAAACTCCATCTCTGCATGTTGTTGTGAGTTTGCGTTTATTATAATGTTCATCTGGGAACGCAACATGCGCCATTTCATCAGATTTGTAAGGTAAATCATTTATAAATCTACTCTGTGTTTTAGTGCATATTCACAATGAAACTTACAAGCATGTAACTTTACCATATCAAGTTCATATGTGTATTCGCACCATTTTGTGTGGATGTAAATTGTGATTAATCTCTGTGATAATCTGATTAATCTCATATAGTTTGTTTGATTGAGCTCTGTTTGCCAGTGTTCATTCACTGTTCAGCTTTAGTTTACGCAAATTAAGCAGGTCCGTCTCTGACATTATTGACTACGACTGGATTATTTGAAATACATGTATTCATTCTACATTTTTTTTAAGAAGAACATTGTTAATCCATAATGTTGTAGTGTTTTCATGATTATTGTCATAACGCATATTTTCATCAAATCTCATTCATCTTGTTATTGTTGGGGGAAAAAAAATGACTTAATTAGCAAACATGTTTGTCTGTAATTTTGTTTTGCAATATTAATGCTAAAAATATGTATGCAAAGCGCAAAAGATGGTTTCATCTTAAATACCCCTGAGGGTAGACGGGTCTGTGGCATGAGGAGAGATAAGAAGTAAACTTGTAGAGATTGCTTTGCTGTGGGATCAGATGGGGTCTGTCCCCAAAGGTCCAGATATTTGCAGCATGGCATAATTCCAAACAAATCGCTCCAGACTGGTAATAGAGATTCTCCCAATTCCCCTCGGACCTCCAACACTTGTAACACTGCTGCTACGCACTTTGGGCCGTCCTTCAAAAAAGCCTAACCAGGAGGGACTTGTTTGCTGTCTTGCTTTCCAGCCCCCAGCCCCCACTCACATGCTTACATGCTCACCCGCTTCAGCCCGAGTGGACTGAATTATTCATGCTGATCTTCAAATGTGTTCATCATGTTTCACAAGTCAAATGGGGAGTTTTGTGAGAGAGGCAGGAGGAGAGAGAGCAAGGGATGTATGTTTATGGAAATGTAAAGAGACTAAACTGAATTTTTTTTTTATTTTTTTATTTATTTATTTTTTCAGAAATACTGCACATTTACATTTTTCTCCGAAATAAATTCTGGTAAATAATATTTCTGGTAAATACTCCTTTAAAAATTGTTTTTTGATTATAATTGTATTATTAGTAGACTAGAACACATAGTGGATATGTTGTCATTCTTACACTATAATACTGAATTTTGATTTCAGTGATTTGGACTATGAGATGGACACTTGCTTCTTGCACTTTATGTTGCACTTTACTTTTTTTACTTTTGGATTTCATTTGGTTTAACGAAATATAGTTTAATAAAATATTCTTAAGTAAAATTGTTGATTTTTATTTTTTTGTGAAATTAACTGTTTGGATTAATCGATTAATCGATAAATTAGTTGATAGATTAATCGAAATGAAAATAGTAATTAGTGGCAGCCCTAGGCTGATTAGAAATGCATCACACACAAGTAACCTGAGGTGGGGCAAGCACATTTTTCAGAAACCGTAAACACTCTCTTATATAAAAAAAACCGCCTTTGGCAGTATAATGATTCTTATCTCCACCGATTTTGCGTTTTTTTGTGGTCCTGGTTTCACTCCTCATGTGTTTTTTTTTCTCTTTGCAGAGGAACTTCTCCATGTCTATCAACAGTGTGGCTGTGCTGAGGCTTATGGGTAAGGGGGGCGGGGCCGCCCCTGCTGGAGTGAACCGAGGCAGAGGCAGTGTGAGAGGCGGTCGAGGCAAGTTGATCTATTTATGTGTACATGCGTGTAAATTATTCATGTATTGGCTGAAGTTTATGTCACGCTGTGTGTTTAGGTCGAGGAAGAGGAGAGGGCGGTTTCTACCAAAGAAGCAGTGAGGAAGGAGAGGGCGGTTTTGGTCGTAGCGTTCGAGAGATCCATCGCAGTCAGAGCTGGGATGACAGGTATTCTTAATCGTTTTGTTTTATTTTATTGTAAATTATTTCTATAGTTTTGTAAGTCATTTTAATCTTTTAATTACATTTTTTGTGGTATTTTTCCTATTGTGGTCTCAGTTTGTTGCTTTAGCTCTTGTCTTAATGAATATAAAATCCTTTTATCAGCATACAATCTAGATTTGGATGGCTGTTGAGGCAAATCAAAAGCCGTCTAAATAAGCCTTTGTCTCTTTTCATTCTGCAGAAGTGAGAGACGTTTTGAGAAACCTCTGCGGAGGGAAGGTGTACGTCTTGGTTTTGAGGAGGGGGGTCCGGGTGGCAGAAAGGAGTTCATGCGCTCTGATAGCGACAACTGGCGCACACTGAGAGAGGAGCAGGAGGAGGAGGACACAGGAGAGGCTGGTGGCAGCTGGAGACTCACCGGCTCACGAAGAGATGGTAACACAGTACACATTTACACTTGGCATATAAAAGGAATAGTTCACCCCCCCCAGTGTTTTATTTCGTTTTATTTCGCCACTAGTTAATATTAGATGTAAACAAACCATCTGTTTTAGCTAAACGCTTTTTAGTGGATTACTTGAGGTGTACCATACGTAAATGGAGCTTTTCTTAAACATACGCTCGAAAGTTCAAGAGTTTGGCGTCAGTAAGAAAAAAACATTTTCATCAAGGATGCATTACATTCATAAAGTGACAGAAAATGCATTTATAATGATAGAAAAGATTTTTAATTATATTAAGTGCTGTTCTTTTGAACAACTGTTTTCAACACTGATAATGAGATGTTTTTTGAGCAGCAAATCAGCATATTTGCATGATTTCCAAAGGATCATGTGATGCTGAAGATTGGAGTAATGCCTGCTGAAAATAAAATACAAATAAAAAAAAAACAGTTATATTAACTTATATTTCTGTTATACTGTATTTTACCACCCTCAAACGTTTGAACATTAGTGTATAAACTTGTGGTGCTTTTTCCTAGATGGTGGTCCTCGCTCCGCCGGTTGGCGCGAACACTCTGGTCCGGGTGAAGTTCGCCGCAGGAAGTTTGACTTCGACTTCCGGGATGGAGGAAATGAGGGAGGCAGACGGAGAGCAGGCAGCGAAGGAGCAGAGGAGGAGAGAGATGGTCTGCCAGAGTGGTGCACAGATGAGGAAGATGGAGAAATGGGAACTTTTGATTCTTCTGGAGCGTTTATGTCTATTAGGGTGAGACCATGAGATCTATTCTCTATTGATTTATAATCTATGGTTTTCTTTTCTTTACATTTTTCAACTCTTCTATTGTCTTAGAAGGGCCCGAAAGACCCCATTCCAGAAGAGGAGTTTGAGTTCCAGGGGTTGGAGGATGAGGAAGAGGACGGTGATAATCAAGAGAAGAATGGCGCTGGTGCTGAAAAAAGCGAGAAAGGTGGGAACAAAAATGGAAAAAGTAGACGCTTAAAGCACAGTTCTTGCAAAAATGTATATGATTGCTTTGTGTGAGGATAATACAGAATTATTTTGTGCACAAATACAATTTGAGCACTGCTGTGAAGTTGTCTGAGATTTACAAAAATCTCTGAAGTGCGTTTAATTAAAATATGATTTTAAACAAAGATATCGAACTTGTTTCAATTGATCTCGTTACTCTCTCTTTTCTCTTTCTACAGATGTCATTGACTCTGCTCCAGTGTCTGAAACTGAAGTGAAACCGATTTCTCCTTCTCCTCTCCCTCAGTCGCTTCCTGCTCTGGTCCCTGAGGCTGTGCCCTCTGCTGCCCCCTCTGGCTTGGAGGAGCCTCAGCCTGCCCCCTCCATTCCCAACAAACTACTAAGTGAAGGTACTTTTTTTTTTTTTTTAATATATAAATAATTTTTTTTATAGCTATATAGATGGATGATGCTTCACTTGTGTATTGTCTTTTCTGTAGTGTTATCAGAGGCCATGTTAGATTTGAGCCCCAGTGCCTCCTCCAGTCTGCCTTCATCGCCTCCCTCTTCATCCTCTGCTGCTACTGACCTCCCACCACCGGGGGGTGATATTGAGGATGATGAGGGCATGAAGCACCTGCAACAGGTACCACAGAAAAGGAGTTCTGAGAGTAACATATACAATAACATTTGACTGAATTTAAAAGATGAAAGGTTCAGCTGCAAAAATGGGTCATTTAGAACATGTTATAATAATAATATCGTCCGCATATATTGATCGCATTGATTATATTAGTAGACACTCAGTATTCACCAACTTAGTGATGTCATTAACTCTTTCATATGTGCAAAAGAGTTAGCCAATCACAACAATGTTATTTGTATGTACAATGTACAATAGTAAAAACCATCTGCTTAATTCTTAGTCAGAAAGAGGGTGGGGAAATTGTCTATTTATATTTTTGATGATAATTTATTTATAATTAGTTTTTGTTACTAAATAGACTAAATTATGACTAAATTAACTAACATAATTATTTATGCATTTATTTATAATATTCTTTTGATCTAGAAATGTGGATTAACATTAAAATAGAGTAAATTATGGCTACATTAAAACTAAATTGAGTTCTAATCTTTTTTTATTGTAATAGCTCATTTATAATACATTGTTATTGTTCTAGAAAGTTGGATTAATGAGTATGCTTTCTATGAAAAATAAATGCTACTAAAAGTGTAGAATATGTCTCCTCTTTAAATAAATTACATTGCTTATAGCACACTTTCATTCTTTTAGTGGAAAAGAGTTTTTGATGGTGATTTATGTGTGTAGGAGGCAGAGAAGATGGTGGCAGCGCTCCAGGACACATCTCTAGAGGAAGAGTGTTTCACCCAGACTCTTCAGGAGAGCAGAAACACAGCCTCTGCTCTTCCTCTCTCCCATGACTCTGCCATGAAATGGTTTTACAAAGACCCGCAAGGAGAGATTCAGGGTACGCACGCATTCTCTCATAGGAGGTCAACTCATGCATATGGAGCAGTGCTTTGAGTATAGTCCGTAAATACCATCTCTTTTTTGCCTGTTTTTTTTTTTGTCTGTTCCGTCTCTCTCAGGTCCTTTCAGTACAGTGGAGATGTGTGAATGGTTTCAGGCGGGGTATTTCGCCATGAACCTGCTTGTTAAACGTGGTTGTGATGAGGGATTTCAGCCACTGGGAGAAGTCATTAAGATGTGGGGGCGTGTGCCTTTCGCCCCTGGCCCCTCCCCTCCGCCCCTCCTGGTGAGGAAGCAAGCCGACCTTCGCCCTCACCCACCCCGGGGGGCAATCGTGAGTCTCTGGGTGGAAGGGTGAATGTTTGGGCATTATTTTCCATAGGGTTATTTGCATTCTGGGGAGCATTTGCATTCTTTTTCTCATCCATTAGTTTTCATATTAATTCAAAAGGGAATAAGCGTGTTTGTAAAGTTGTCTCTGTGTATCTCTGCGTGTATTTGTATAAATTTGCATATGTGTTCACGTGGAATGTGTGCAGTGTGTCTTAAAGAACTATTCAAATCTCTCTTTTCAAAATGGAAAACTATAAACATTTTGTAATTAGCAAAACAAAAAAGTCTTTAATGTTTCTGTAGGTCCTTAATTTGTTTACTGAAATGCTTTTATTATACTTTTACTAAAATAAATGCTCTTATGGTTTAATGTTTGAAATCAAAGAAATTAGGATAGCCATGAAGATTAGTATTTTCACTGTTTCTCTGTTAAAATAAAATTATTTTTATTATTATTAATTTTTTTTTTAATGTATTTTACAGTACAATAATATTGCTACTTTGGAGCATTAACAAATGTAAAAGCTTACATTTACATTTAGTCATTTTGCAGATGCTTTTATCCAAAGCGACTTACAGTTGGGGACTTACAGCTAACAAATCATTTTGCATTGTTGTATACAATGTGAAATTTTGCCGTGTAAAGTTTAGCTATAGACTGCATTTATCATAAGTAAATAAATACCATTAAGCTAAAAAAAATTCTTTTAAGCCATCTTAGAGAACATTATCAAAAAAACTGTTTCTCTTTGATGTGGTGTTAAAATACCAGTATTTAATCACTAAATATTAAAAATATAAGAAAGATTTTGTTAATTTGTTTAATTATATTGGTGTTTTTACAGTTTGCATAAACGTCTTGATGACTTAAATATAATTTCCTTAAACGTGGATATCTTGTGTTTGTAAATGTGCTTATGCGTAGGGCTGGGTATCGAGTTCTATACTTTTTAGGCACCGACCAAATTGCCTCGATACCATCGAGTATTGGAAAAACGTCTCGTCGTTCGGTACCAAATTTCGATACCTAAGGGGTTAGTCTCATCAACGTCAGTGAGCCAATAAGCCTGCAGCACTAGATGTGCTCGATTAGAAGCGGCGCAGCGCAAATCGATCAGTGTTTGACATCCGCGAGAGCGATGCGAAAACGTACGGAGCAGTCTGCTCGTGGTACTGTAATACACCGATAGGTCTGCACAGTCGGTCCCCGTCATGCTCCACACTCAGAGATGTGGCTCACACGTGAGGATTTAGTGTGAATGCGTCCCAGCCCCCGTAGCTGTAAGGCTACATTTACACTGGTGCGTTTTTGTTTTAAAATGAAAACGATCCTCGTCATACTGGCGTTTCCACTGCGTTTCAAACCGGCTTTCCACTATCTCCGACAAATGACAGACCGAAAGGCATTCATTTCCAATGGAGAGTAGCGCGGGAGCTGCGTAGAGTTCCAATCATATGCAGATGTCCGTTCATACTACAAGACCGAAAGCGCGTGTTACGTGACCATTCATGCACACTGTATACGTATAGATAATCACATTATTATAATTGAATTGATAGATCAAATGTAAGAATTTGAAATGAAAGTATTAATGAGATTAGTGGGAATAGAATAAATCATTTGCACAAAAAACAAATCACACACACACACATATATGTATACATACATATGTATATATATATATATATATATATATATACACATATATGCGCCAGACAAGTAACATGATTAAAACATCAGTAACCAAAAATAACTATGTAAACACCAAAACGCAAGTATTATTCTGATTTTATTACATTTAGAGTAAGTAGCGAATAGTGGATATCTAATGTATATAATGCATCTATTGACAGTATAAGGTTGCGCTGCTGAGGTGCGGCTCACGCAGCCTCTTCCGGAGAAATCAAAACGCGCAACACTTAAGAAACTCAGCATCCTGAGGTCAAAATTCAAAATGGAAAGTTTTTATATTTAAAATACAGTTAGTTAGGCAACATCACACAACGTTTTCACCATTACGACTGTTTAATAGTTCTATAAACAGTTCAATAAGCAAATACAATAATATTAGGTCACCTACATTTTAGGCGGGAACAGCGCATCTCACAGCAACCAGCCGATTCATTGCGGCTTGATTCCGTGTTTGAACGAATGTAATAACTTCCGATTGCCATCTAATGTGTGTTTTGGCCATGTATTGTTGCTGAAATTAAATATGTTATTACATCTGAGTCAGAGCAGTGATCATGGAAGAGAGAGTGCTAATGCTCATCAGTAAATCAGTGGAAAATGAATAGAAATGATGATTCTGTCTGAGCTATGCGTTTTAAAATGAACACGCACTAGTGTAAATGTAGCTAACGGATGTGTAAACTGAAGACAATTTGAGCTTTATTAAAACTATTTGCACTGATTTTTTTGTTAGTTACATTTTGTTCCTTTGTGCAGTGGCTTAGGAGATGAGTCTTTGAGTCTGTATAAACATCAACAAGCTGAAAAATAAAACCAAAGTTTTTTTTTTTACTGGCACCTACTGGCGTTTTAATTTCGTTGAAATGTATCATTTCCACCATAATTTCTTGTTTGTATATTCAAATATATTTAAAATAATCTCATAATAATTATTTAATGCAGTTGTATTTTTCAGTGTAATGTATCGATATTGAAAATTTTTGAACGCTACCAGTCCTACTTATGTGTGTCTCTTAGAGTCTCTCATGAATAAATGCATGAGATAAATCACTCTGTCATGGGTTGATGTGTGTTATTGACCTCTCTGTCTATCAGGGTAATATGGATCAGGAGCGGCTGAAGAAACAGCAGGAATTAGCTGCCGCTAAGGCTCTTTACCAGCAACTCCAGCAACAGCAGCTGTTTCAACTCATCAACAGGTTAGTTTATGTTTGTGTGTCTTTTTGCAGTGTCACTGAGTATGCTTCATCTATTTAAGACTGTATTACAACCCTCTATGTGTTTTTTTTCTTGTAGGTGTGAAGAGCAGGGTATGATGCCTTCGTTAAACAGGTCGATGTCAGTGCCAGATACAGGGTCCATGTGGGACATGCATACCTCAGCCTCACAGCCAGCAGGTGCACACACAAAACACTTAAAATGTCATCCTTTGTTTACTTGCTCACTTGCATCTGAAAACAAACTTTCTTTCACGCTTTCTCTTTTCCTTGAGCAGGCGGTGAGGCCAGTCTATGGGACTTAATGAATTCTTCAACTCAGGGTCCAATTCTAGAACAGCTTCAGAAGGTGAGAATTGCCGCTGATGCCCTCTGCTGGTGATCTGAGGAAATGCACTGGACTCAAACTCCTGTTCTCATTGCACTGCTCTGTATTGTGTTCCAGCTACATGAGAGAAGAGAAGCTGACCTCAGGGCCAAGCGTGAGGAAGAGGAAAGAAAACGGAGGGATGAAAAAAGGCGAGAAGAGCAGAAAAGGAGAGAGGAGGAGGAGCTTTATAGGCGCAAACAGGTATTATAGCCGTGTGTTAAAATTCTCTCTTTTTTTTTTCGTCTCTCTTTTTTTTTATGCATTTGACACTCTCTCTAGAATAGAAATGAATTATGTAAAATTATATTAATATTTCAATATTTCTGTTTTTTAATCAAATGAATGCAGTTGCATTAGAGATGTCTTTCGAAAACATATAAATCTTAACCAACTCCAAACTTTTGAATGGTAGTGTAAAATTAATTTTGTTTTAGTAGTTATTTAGTTGTATACTTTTCTCTCTCACACTCCATCTCTTTCTTCATATCTTGGTTTTTCCCAGCAGCAGGATTTGCTGATGAAGTTGCTCCAGCAGGCTCCACGCCAGGGTTCCTCAGGCTCCGGGTCGAGCTGGAGCGGAGGACCCATCCCTGGGCTGGGAAAGCAGACCAAGCCCCTCAACCTCCTGGATGTCCAGCAGGAGGCTGAAAGAATGCACAAACAACAGCACAGAGTCCAACAGCAGCAGAGGGTAAGACACACACACACACACACAAACATCACGGGTATGCAGTCCTGAAAATCTAAATAAATACATTATGGGTGTCTCGCTCTACAGTGGGGTGATGCCTCTTCGTTGTGGGGAGCGGCTGGATCTTTGGATGGAAAGGTGGGTGGTGGCAGCCCCTCTGGAGGAGGGATGGGAGTCTGGGATGAGGCTCTCAAGAACCAGAGCACACTTCGCAACAACATGGGGCTGAAGAACAGCCGCAGCAGTCCCTCACTGAGGTAAACACAAACCACTAACAGCTTTTCAGTGGTATAGACCAATATCTAGTAATCACGAGATTCTGATGATGTGCGAAATCCAGATGGAGGGCAGGAAGTGAATAGCCGAATGGATGAGATGGAGGAAAGTCTGTACTGGACTGGTTTAGACACTATTACAAGAGAAAATTATAAACAGAAAATCACAACATATGTTGGATGTGATCCTTATGTTATAAAGAGGAGGGATTTTTCAGCTAAATACTTGCCTGCCATCGAGGCGTTGGATATAGGCCTAGCAACTAACCCTGGTTGCAAACAAGCTATTTCGAAAGTGAATCCCACGTTTATGAGGGATGCGGGATATACTGTATGTCACTCCTGAAACTTTGCTGCATGTACAGGGTATGTGGCCGTTGGTCCTGTTAGCAGCACGTAAAACAAAACTTCAAATTCGGAATTGATTATAGCCTAGAAAGCGAGCAAATAGCGCTTCAATATAATCACTAACAAGCTGTCACTCACTTTAATTTATCGCAATCTCACAGTGTTCCGTTATATTCAATGAAGCTCTCTAAACTGCAAATATTATATCTTATTTACATCCACGTGTCTATGTGTGGCATTTAGCATTTAGTGAATTCTGACTGTCTCGCACTGAATGCCTAAGAGTTGGCAGCCCTGTATCTGTTTATGTTTCTTTATTAATGTCTTAATATATTATTATTATATATTATATTATCCATTTGCACACACAAGCATTATCCGACTCGGCTCCTCCCGACCGTGGACGCAGGTTTACAAGCCACTTTAAAAAAAAAATCTCTTTACCATAATCATTAATGACCAGAAAGGTCATGGCAAAAATGTTCTTGTTTATATTTTAAAAAGTATATCAAACTGGTAATCAAACTCATGACCTTGGCATTGCTAGCAGCACTATGCTCAAACAATCCGAAGTGTTAGTTCTAGCTTAACCGTTTGTGTGTGCTTCTACAGTGAGCAGTACATGATGAGAGGCCGTAAACACACTGAGGAGGAGGAGCGGCTGTTGAAGCTCCTGCAGGGGATGAAGTCTCAGGATGGCTTCACCACCTGGTGTGAACAGATGCTGCATGCGCTCAACACCTCCGCCAATAACTCCTCCTCTTCCCAGGATGGTAAGACATCTCTCATTTAGGATTTGCATGCACCAGCTTTTGTCTCATTTGGGTTGCTTTGTATTAAAAAATAATCTGAAATACAAATTCTCTTTTGACAACATCTGCCGAAGCTGACGATTATGGTGGAAAGTAATTTAGACTCGTCCCTCAGGTTGTAAAAACAAACAGAAGACGTGTGTACAGTAAACACACACTTGTTAGCCCAGCAGGCCCGAGAGTTTCTAAAGCAAAAATGTGAGCGTGTGTTTGTGTTCACAGTGCCTACCATTGTGGCGTACCTGAAGGAGGTGGAGTCCCCGTATGAGGTGTTGAACTTTATCTGCTCCTACCTGGGCGACACTGTCGAAGCCAAAGAGTTTGCCAGACAGTTCCTGGAGCGCCGTGCCAAACAGAAAGCTAACCACCAGAGACAGCAGCAGCAGGTGTGTGTGACAGGAAGATATAGAGTCATTGTGTGGGGCTGTTTGCCTACTCCTAATAAAAATCTGGGGCCTCTCTTATAGCTCTCCAAAGAGATGGCTGGACTTAGCATGAACAACTTCCCTCTGCAGGTATGAGTGAAATTCTAATTTGACACAGAGGGCAGAACCCAGTCTTAGTTGTCATTTATCAGATTTTGCCTCTCA
This sequence comes from Sinocyclocheilus anshuiensis, assembly GCF_001515605.1. Lineage (NCBI taxonomy): Eukaryota > Metazoa > Chordata > Actinopteri > Cypriniformes > Cyprinidae > Sinocyclocheilus > Sinocyclocheilus anshuiensis. The sequence continues at coordinate 1,477,349 of NW_015538065.1, forward strand.
TTCTCACATTCTTTTTGTCTGTTAGGATACTGTACGAGGAATGAACCCCAGTGCCCTGCAGACAATATTCCAGACAGTGCATTCTGGGAAGGGGGGTGTGGTCTATGATCAGGCAGCAAAGCTGAAGAAGAAACAGCCCATGATGCTGCACTCTGACCCAAGCATCTTAGGTAACCTATTTTCCTCTTGTACTTATAGCATGGGCAGAGTAGTCTGATTCCTGAACAAATGACTCCTGTCAGCTGGTTATTCATGAACCACAATGGTTATTTTTAGTAAACTTTTAAATTTTTTAGTGAACTTTTGGAAAAACTGACTTTTAGTGAATTAAACGCATACAGCTTAGAACTTGCTGTGTAATGTTGTGCATAAGTCTTGTGGCACTTAAAAGGCATCATTTGACAGTGTAATTGCATTTTTCCAAATATTTCTTTCTAACACGCTCTAAAAGAACATTTAAGAGGAATCAGAACATTTTTTATGGTTTGTGCAAGGGTTTGATTTTTTGTGAAATTAAATTTTGCTCTGGAATGAAATGCTCCGTTTAACTGTGAGAAGTTTAATGAAAACCTACACTGCTATTCAATAGCTTGGGGTTGGGAAGGTTTTTTAAAAATTAAAAATACTTTTATTTGGCAGATGCATTTAATTCAGAGGTGACAGTGAACACTTCAAATCTGATAGAAAAGATTTCAATTTCAATTACATTAAAAAATAAAAATAAAATGACATTTACCCTTCTATTCATCAAAGAATGCTGAATTGCTGACAAATCATATTTAGCAGCACAACTGTTTTCAACATTGTTAATAAGAAATGTTTCTGGAGCACCAAATCAGCATATTAGAGTAATTTCTGACACTGAAGCCTGGAGTAATAGCTGCTGAAAATTCAGCGTTGCCATCACAGGAATTAATTCTATTTCAAAATATATTTAAATAGAAAAATTATTTTAAATTGTAATCATATTTCACAATATTACCCTTTGTTTTTTCTGTGTTTTTGACCAAATAATTTCAGCCTTGGTGATCATAAGAGACTTCTTTAAAAAAAAAAAAAAAAAAAAA